>NW_026727537.1:0-60003 GCF_029784015.1 Lycium ferocissimum
CCTCATGTTCGTTTGATTCTCTATATTCCGCAAATAGTTTTGTAAGTCCACAAATATAAGATAACATTTGTGCAATTGTAGGATAGTATTGACCAGAAAATGCTTTTGTTGCAAGATAAAATTTTTCTAAAAAATACATAGCCCTTCAATTTCATTCCAATCACTATCTTGTATTTATTCAGTGGGATGATAATGATGTGCATTAAAAACATATTGAAGGGGTTTTTGATATTGGTGAGCAACAAGTAGCATTTCATATAAAGAATTCCACCTAGTACAAACTTCTTTTGGAATTTTTCTAACAGGCAAATTTTGCTCAACATAATATTCTTTAAACAACTTAATTCTACTTTGCTTATGAGCGCTAAAAACATATTGACAAGCATATCATATTTTTTTTAGAGAACCCTCAAATAAATCAAGACCATCTTTTACAACTAAATTAAAAATATGGCATGCACATCGGACAAGAAAAATATCAAGGTTAATTGGGAGATTTTTTATAGCCATAAGTTCAACACTCTTAGTCATGAAAGAAGCATTATCAAATGTAACAGTTAATACTTTGTCAAGAAGACCATATAATTGCAAAACATCTTGAACATTTGTAAAAATTTAAGAACCTGTTTTTTTCTCATCAATATATTTATAACCAAGTATATGCTTTTGCATATTTCAATTATGATCAATCCAATGTGCCGTAACACATAAATAATCATTGCCATTGGGGAAGGGGGACTCCAAACGGTCTAATTTTGGACTCAGCCGTTGGAGTCCCAACGTTCTTATTTTTGGGGAAGGGGGACTTCAACGGTCAGATTTCAATTTAAAAAAAATCGGCGGGTCGGGACCGGGTCAGCCGGTCCGGTACCGGGCCTGACCGGAATTTTCCAGGCCTTCCGTCCCACTACCCTTCCCCCTACCCCCTCTGCTCGATCCCCCTAAATTGATCGGTGTCGGACCGCCGAGCCGGGACCGGGACTGACCCAGCCCCACTGACACCCTTAGTATGAAGTATGAACAAAGAGAGACGTTCCTTAGGGGAGTTGCTTAAAAAGTGATTTTACGTCTTTCTACGGAGAGCCTTTTATAGACAAAAGTATAAGTTCTAATTTGAAATAACCAACTAACGAGTTATGACCTTTATTTGGTGCATTCATTTAACCGATCAAACCAACTTGAGTATTCTAAAATATTCTTTCATGTCATAAATTTATTATACTTCCAAAGTTAAAGCAAACTTTCTCAACTGAAGGTATTTTTTTTAATAGGTCATAATAACATTATGTTTTAATAATCGCCTGCAAAATATAGATTAATGTGGATATCCTTAAACTAATTCTATAACTGTCTATAAAGCCTCTAGTTGTTAGGAACTCATGGATTGCTCAAGACATTAATTTCCTGACTAATCCTCAATCTATATCTATATCTATCTATCTATATATAAACGGAGGACATAGGCCCGTTGATGTGGCACTCTCTATGGCTAGGAATGCTATTTTTCTTTTTTCTTAATTTTTTTATTTTTCTCCTATTTTTCCATTTTTGTGTTGTTGCAAAAAAAAAAAGTCAATAGTCACTTCTCAAAATCCGAAAAGTCACCTCTTAAATTGATTTAATTACACCTGCATTCTTTCACCTCTTCACGTCTCTTCCAAAATTCTCTTAACTCCACCAAACCCAGATTCCAAATTTCACTCAACATAAGACTTTTTTCCCCATGATGCTTTCTTATTTTACCCTTGTTGTATGGTGGTTTGCTTTCCAGGTAAAAATTGAATTTGATATATTTTCTTTATTGTTGGAAAAAGGTTTTAACCATAAAACGTTACTTGTGGCCTTTGCTCTCCTCTTTTTATTTCCATTCTATACATTACCCGATTTACTATTTTAATTGTGTAAATGTACTACCTCCACTTTTACTTGTCCAGTATTTTAAAAATAGATTTTAATTTTTAATTATCACTTTTAGCATATCAAGAAAAGATAATTTCTTTTTTCATATTTTACCCATAGTATTAATTACTCATTTCAAATCATCTTTCAAATCCATTAAAAATATGCACTAATTAATATGGGTACCAAGGTAAATTAAACACTTCATTTATTATTTCTTAAGGGGTGTGCAAATTCCATAGTGGACAAAGTAAAAGAGAACGGAAGGACGGAGGGAGTAGTTTCTTTTTTGAATGTGTTATTGGTTCGCTTCCCGCATTCCTATCAACAATGATAACGCTGAAGCATGCATTTTTCAGAATGATAAAACTTTGTTTTATTTCTCATAATTGGTTTTGAAATTTTATACTCTCGCACATTACTAGCAGAAACAGAAAACGTATTCTAGGAAATTCCCAACCAGGAGAGGGCAGAGAGGCAAACACAGAGATAGGATTAGAACCAAATCGTGGGTCGAATAGGAATAGGAAGATTATAACTAAGATCATCTGTTTATTTTTCTTTCTTTTATTTTTCAGTTTTCATTCTATATTTTATCCTTCTTTAGTAATTTAACGGTTCGGCGTTCTTTATTGATCGTTGTTCTTTAATGAATTTACTGATGAAATTTTGAGAAATATCTTCGGAGAATACACTACAAGAAATCTCTCTTAGTGGCAACTAATCAAAGTCGCCATGAAAGCTCCAAAAGTCGCCACAAAAGCTCCAAAACTCACCACAAAAATATTTAGTGACGACTGGAGCGTCTCTTTGTCATTCTGCGATAACTCTCCATTATTCAGCCAAAAATCTTTTCTTTTTGACTTTGTGTATGTAACATTGACGGAATACATGTTAAATTTTCCTGGATTTGATTTTACCAATTCACCGAGAAAATGATCATATACTGTACATGTAATATGACTCTCTATTTTTCTACATTCACTTGCTTTCTTGAATTCTTTTTGAATCTCATTCTTTTGCTTGTGTATTCCTTTATTTAGATGAAGTGTTTGTTTCATTTTTCTTAGTTATCATGGTGTAGTAAAAGAATCGGTCACTTGTGAACATTGAAGCATCCAAATATTTCATTTCATTTTTTCCTCTTAAAGTTTTTATTATCCACATATATACATAAATAATTCTAGTCATAAAGAAGCAATGTGGTACCTCTTAACATCAAAGACACACATCGACACCCCCCCCCCCCCCCCCCCCCAAAAAAAAAAAAAAAAAAACCTCCTGGCCGTCTCAACAAAAATCGTGGCCTAAAGCCATACTACTGTGAGAGGCCCCAATTTCTTTTTTTTTTTTTTTTAAAAAAGAAATATCGTGATATATATTTTTATTTAAAGTCTACTTTCTAGCTTTTTCAGATACGAAGTCATTAACTACTGTATTATAATTGTCAAGAACAATGCAAAGTTGTTAACAATTTTTTCAAATCAATTTATTTCCAAAAAAAAAAAAAAAATTAACTTACAATATACCTAATCAATCACGCGACTAAAAAAACTTCTTCGTTGTTTTATATAAAAGTTGTGTACTCCCTCTGCTCAATTTATGTGAGACAATTTGAATTTCGAGAGTCAAACTTCCTTATTTTTATCGTGAATTCTTACATACAATCTTAATATTTTTTGAAAAGCAATTTACATATTTAAAACTACATAAAAGTAGTATAAGTCACAATAATTTTTTTAAACAAATTAACTATAAAACTTAATAAAAAATGGGGCTCCCAAAAATTGGGGGCCCAAGGCCATTGCCTTAGTGGTTTTGGCCTTGAGGCAGCCTTGCCCACGCCCCCAACCCCATGACCCTATGTTTTCTATTTATATCCTAGGTAAGAAATCTCAAAGTCACTTCTTATATTTTGTTAATGACACCTCATCCAAACATCTCTGGAAGACACAGCTGACAACAGATGCATAAAATTTTTCCCCGTCAGATCGATTCTGTACAACTTTTCCTTTTCTTCGTATACTTTTACCTTCCCCTTTAGAATAGACTTTAAAGGACTAGAATTTATAACTTTTCTCAAGGTTTTTATTTAGTTTGTGATCAATATTCATTAGTCTTAAAATAATGGATAGTAAGCATCTTTTCCAACGTTTAATGGCGAGACTATATTAATGTTTCAGAAAGGTATTAGTCTTTAGATCATGACTTCACTAATGGAATTTATATCTTTTAGATTGCCTATTTGATCTGATTTTTCTTATAAAATTTATGTATAACAATGATTATTAATTAATGTTCTGATTTATTTTATCCTGCGCGAAGTGTGAGTAAATTGACTAGTATAATTATAAAAGAATAAAATGAATAAAGAATGAGGTGACATCAATAAACTGATGGAATGAGTACTGCAAAATGTGCAACTACATCAATTTAAGCCAATATAGGTAGCTAAGAAGAGAACATCACTAAATCACAATAGTACATTGGTGATTCAAACCATTACTCTCACTAAAACTGACACATAAATAATACATGAATACAAAATCATAAACTCTGAAAGGAAATAATTCATAAAAAACTCCATTATGTAATATGATAACACAGTTAAGCAGTCAATCACTGAGAATTTCTTATTTAAATACATTCTTTTTTTAACTTTTAGGTAATTTCAATCGACTGTAACTCTTTCGGCATAACTGTGATAAATTAGTTACCTTTATACAGTTAGTCGTAGCCTGATCAAGGCTGTCAACTTTCTATGCCTCTTTATGACAATATTAGCAACTCTTCACTGCATGTAACCCAAGTGTGGTTATCATTCATGTTGTGCCTTGTTACGATAAATTAGTAACCCTTTGTATGGTTACTCTAACCTTTTGTAAGCTATGAAACACATCTAATTTTTCGGTATAACTATGATAAATCCTTTATACAATTATGGTAGCCTGATCAGGCTATCAACTTTCTGTGCCTCTTTATGACAATATTAGCAACTCTTTACGACTGCTCCTAACTCAATTGTTGTTACCATTCATATGTTAATAACCCTTTATACGGTTATTCGTAACCTTTTGTAAGCCACGAAACACATATAATTTATAGTTAAGAACAATGTAGATTAAGTAGGTTCTTGTACTACTTCTTTTGTTTCAATTTATCAGTCTTGTTTTTTATATTTAATATAACTTTATATTTTCAAAATCTAACATTGTTTAAAGGGTAAAGGGTCAAAAATGCCCCTCTACTTTGGGAAAAGAGTTAAAAATATCCTCCGTTATAAATTTGGGTAAAAAATATCCCTCCTACTATTAAAATTTTCAAATATACCCTATCTTAACGGAAATTCCCACATCCCCAAAATAACCCGATTTCATTTTTAAATCCGCTTCAATTAAACCCGACCCAACTACATAAAAAACCCATATGGGACCAACTTGTTTCGAGTCCTACATCTGGAGCCACTAGGTACAGCAGCAGGTAACCCATATGGGTTTTTTATTTAGTTGGGTCGGGTTTAAAAATAAAGTCGGGTTATATTGGGGAATTCCGTTAAGATACGGGTATATTTAAAAACTTTAATGACGGGAGGGGTATTTTTGACCCAAATTTGTAATGGAAGATATTTTTAGCTTTTTTCTCAAAATAGAGGGGTATTTTTGATTCTTTTTCTTGTTTAAAATCGCTAGATTTAATGTTTTTTTTTTAATGATATATATATATATATATATATATAAAATGAAAACTATAAAAGATACTCCCTCCGTTTCAATTTATGCGAACCCATTTGACTGGGCACGGCATTTAAGAAAGAGGGAAGACTTTTGAAACTTCAGAATCAAATAAGTTTCCTTAATATTTGTGTGCAAGAATCATTCATAAAGTGAATTTGTTTCAAATTGAAAAGAGCTATTCATTTTGAAGACGGATTAAAAAAGTTAAAAATAGGTCACATAAATTGAAACAGAGGAGTATTAATTTAATTTCAAATATTTTGTACCTAAACAATTTTTTATTTTAAGATAGGAAGATGAAGTACTTATGTTTGTTGTTATCTACTGTAAGAAAGTCCAAAAAAAAAAAAAAAAAAAAACAGAGCTGTGGCAAAACGGACCATCCCAAGAAGCTCGTCTGTTTTCTCTATCAGCTAATAACTCTCTCTTGCGTCATATCTTCTGTTTTTCTGCAGACTTCTTCAAATAATTCTCGTAATAATAATACATCACTCCAAAGAAAAAAGAATTTACCCCAGCTCACGATCTTTGAGTTTGGGTGTTGTTCTTTGATTAATTAATAAACTCCGCTTAGACCCTCAGGTACTATTATCCATTTCCATTTCTTTTTCTTTCTGAAAATTCTATTGGCTGTGGACACTGTAAATATTAATAACACATTGGGAAATGACAGGACTGATCTTTTTTCTGTTTTGCTTTTTCACAGGACCCGAATTGGTGAAAAGGGGTTAAAGAAGAAGCAGCAAAAAGGAAGAGTCTTGGTTACTGTGACACTTAATTGTTGAAGGAAGAATCATGGCCGTGGATGAGAATGGCTCCTTGAATCGGACGGATGACAGTGTAAAGAATAATTCTGCTGTGGTCGATCATCAACCAAATCAAAATGGTCTGCCACGGTCAACGTTACCCAATGATCAGAATATTCAGATGGATGTTTTTCAACAGCATAAGCAAAGCATCAACGGTAACGGAGTGATGGGTCATCAGCATAATTTTAAGGAAATGAAGGGTGTTGATTTGAGAAGAAATGGAAGTGAGGAAGGGTTTAAGATGAGGGATTTGGAGGAAATGTTCACCAAATTGAACCCTATGGCTGAAGAGTTTGTGCCTCCTTCACTTTCCAGTAACCATGGAGTTGTGCCATTCTCTCCAGGTGGAGAACAATTTGGGTTTGATGCTTTCAATTTTCTTGGCGATCGAAATTTCAATAGGAGGGTATCTCTCTAACCACTTTTCTCTTTCCTAATTTGTCATGTTTTTCATTCAGTAACTACTGGAAAACACTGCATATGCAAATGTTAGGTTCTCTAGTTTGCTGTTTGTTCCTCTTTTGCTGGCCTTACGTGTGGATAGTAGGAAATTTCATAGTTGGTATCAAGCAAGAACATATATTGAGGAGGATATAGTTATTATTGAGGTCTATAATGGAGGATGTTTGATGTTTCTCTGTGTCCCCAGTTGTACCTTTTGTAAACTTGTTTGTAATGGATCACTGTCATTGAGTTGTGGATAACAATTTGGGTTGAAATGCACTGGCAGAAGAGAAATGGCTATGGTCTTGGTAGGAGAAGGACGAATGTCCGGACAAGCATGGCCCAACGTGAAGAGGTTATAAGGAGGACAGTTTATGTGTCTGAAATTGATCATCAGGTACTAAAATGAGGCCTACTTGTTCATTATTTATTGGGTTATATCACTTTCATTTTTTTGCTGTGGGGTCTTATTGTTCTTATTTTGTGTAGGTGACTGAAGAGTTACTTGCTACACTCTTTCTTACTTGTGGGCAGGTGAATATGTTTCCTGTTCGGTCATTGCTTCCGTATCCATTCATCATTTATAGCACTTCTTAATATGTTAATGAAATGTTTTGTTGCCATAATCTGACAAACCTTAATGGGTTGAAGGTGGTTGACTGTCGCATATGTGGAGACCCCAATTCTGTACTCCGTTTCGCCTTTGTTGAATTTACTGATGAAGGTATGTTGAACCATAATCTTTGGCTTGGCAATGCTCTTGTCTGGTTAAGGGTTCATGTTGTCTAACAGTGGGATTATGTCTGCAGAAGGTGCAAGGAATGCTCTGAGTCTAGCAGGAACTATGCTTGGGTTTTACCCTGTGAAAGTGCTTCCGTCCAAAACTGCTATTGCACCAGTTAATCCAACATTTCTTCCAAGGGTGAGAAATTGTGTATATTTTTGCCACTTCCCTTTTGCGTAATTGCTGTTGAGGGTGATGAATGGATACCTCTCTGTTGCTAATCCTGAAATTCTTACGTTCGGCGCTGATATGTAGTCTGAAGATGAAAGGGAGATGTGTGCAAGAACTATATACTGTACAAACATTGATAAAAAGGTAATTTTGGTTTTGTAATCCTTTTTCCACATGGTTGAAGAGCATCTATGGAGATAATGCTTTATCACTTGTTCATTTGTATGAAATAGGTTACTCAAGCAGATGTCAAGCTCTTTTTTGAATACTTCTGTGGAGAGGTTTGTAGCTTCTCACCTGACTTGTCTGAAAGTGCTTGTCCTAGTTAAGGTCCTTACTCTATGCCTTTTCTTCTCTAACGCAGGTTAAGCGTTTGAGGTTGCTTGGTGACTATCATCACTCCACTCGTATAGGTTTTGTCGAGTTTGTTATGGTAACTTCCATGAGCTTTTCTTGGTTTTGCTGTCTGATATATCATAGTGCTCTGGACTTTTTGCTTCTTTCTAGTCTTGAGAACTAGTAGAATCTCCATTTAGAATGCCTGTTGTCTTTCACTCTCCATGCTTGTAGTTTAGCAATTTCATGATGTTATTACTTATTTGGGTCTTTTACATTCAAAATGTAAAAACATCAGTTTGTCCCTTTTTGGATTTCTTGTGGGCGAAGTAAGTTCTTGGTAATAGTTTGCCACTCATGTGAAATTTTGAGATAATGTTTACATACACCGACTTTTTATTCAGAGTTCTCCTCTTGTTCAGGAGAGTGCCTGTATAAGCTTATGTTGATATCTTTGCCACCAGTAACTAATCCTTTTAAGTAGTAACATGAGCCATGTGATCATTACTTTTTCTCTGGTAATAATCTTTAGTACAGTTGAAACTTTGTGGTATGAGAAAGGTCCTTCATCTGCAGGTCTGTTCTAGTTGTGTATATAATGTGCTTGCATTTATTTTTAGTATAGCTAATGCCTGTGCTTTTTATTGGATGCTTCATTGTTAGAGTAGTAGAGTGGATGAAACATTTAGGATATGGTACCCACTTGCCAACGATGAATATGGGGTTTTTTGTCTTTTTATGTTTTAGTTATCCGTGAAAGACATGGAAGGTCTCAGAATCACCAGATTTGGATAAACTGGATGTTTGTTCTAAAAATTGGATTATTTATGGAAGAAACCCGACGACACCAAGCAAAACTAATCACTCTATAAAATGTTTCCTAGACAGCGTGAAAAAGAAGTTGCCGGTGTTGTCGTTTTGATCAGTTCAACAGCATGTATTATATTTGGCAGCTAACGAGTACATGCCAGTAGATTAGGAATTCACAGTAATGTGGTGATTACACAGTACCTGAAATGTCGTGAAGTCTGGTTCCCATGACAGTATCTTCAATATACTTGCATCAGGATATCTTCAGTATACTTACATCAGGATATCTGATAAGTTTTCTTTCCTCAGTTGCTTTTAAATAGCATGCTATCTCTTCATCCACCACATTCGTTGAGAATGGATATAGGGATACCATAAAAGAGCTTCTATTAGTCTCTTTGGTGGAGGTTCTTCAATTGAACTTCCTCACAGCACTCTCTCTAGGTTGCAGTTGCAATCTGCATTCCAGTTCTCCTTGATGCATTGCAAAGCTGTTTTCTGTTGCTTTGACACACATGGAATTTATATTTTTTGCCAGTGCTTTAAGTCAAATACTCCCCTGTTCCAATTGATGTGTCACACCATGCCTTTAAGTCCGTTCCAAAATGAATGACACTTCTGAATTGAAAACAATTAACTTACACTTCCCGGTTTTACTGAAGCTTTTATAACGAAACAAATGTTATGGCATGTTTAAAGCACAAGTTCCAAAGTTTTATAGCGACACGAATGCTATGGCATATTTTAGACTTCAACTTTCGAAAAGTCTTCATTTCTTTCTTAAATTCCGTGTGACATAAATTGGAACAGGGGGAGTAGGAGATTTCTATAGTGTAGCACTTTCTGTTTCTGTATAGAAGAATGCCATGCTTCTGTTCACCTCCGCCTTGTGATTAGTTTTTAGGTGCAAGTTTTTTCGAGGACACTTTCTAGTTGTTGTAATGATAAACTTTGTTGGTGTTAGAGACCTAGTCTTCTTGCCTATTCCTTGTTGTCTTCGGAAGATTTATTTCTAGGTTTTGTTGCTGTTGGTTACTTTAATGGACCATTCATGGTGTGAATTTATCTCACTTAGCTTCTTACTCGAGATTAATTTCCATTTGTCTTCCATGGTACGATATCAATATCAATACCAAAAACCCATGGACTCCCTATGATGTAATGCAACATATTTGAGGATATTCAAAGTACAAAATTTTGAATTCCTCCATGATGAAGTAAACTTAGCACGTAGCATTCCATGGCTATGCTGTTCAATTAATTTTGATGATAAATTCTCTGATTGTTGCAGGCTGAGAGTGCCATTGCTGCACTGAACTGCAGTGGTGCAATCCTGGGATCACTTCCTATAAGGTTGCTCTCTGATTCCAGTAGACTTCCTGCTGATGCTTCTTCTCTATTTTTTTATAGACTTTTCCATTAATCTTAAAAACTTTTTCCATACTGCAGAGTAAGCCCATCAAAGACTCCTGTCCGACCACGTGCTCCTCGCTCGCCAGTGCAGTGATGGATGACTTTGCATTCCTCGTCTGATCTATATTTAAATACATACGTATATACAGATACCATCGACTACCTTGTGGCATTTGTCGTTTTGTTTATTCGCATTACTCGGCTGGGCATCTCTCACCCACAGGCTTGTTCTTAAGCTTGTACTGTTGACTAGTTCATGAGTGCTTATGTTGATGTAAGTTAAGTCTGGTATATTATGTTTCTCTAGGCGATGCCTCAGAGTGCCAATACTGACTGATGTTCTAACGGTGACATTGATCCAATGAGTACCTCGATATTCCGCTACCCCATTGATTTGTGTTCCTGTGTTTTGCTCTTCTTTTTCTGAGCAAGTTCAACTTCAAACTTTTAAGACTTGAAAATGGAGTATTCTTTTTCTTCGTTCTATATATCAGGATGATTATTCAGCCTATTAACTTCTTAGTTGGCCCGAATGTGTTTTCTTCATAATTCTTTATGCCTTTATGGTCGTAATTTGCCACAAAACAAGTGTCTGCTCCATTCACAAGGATTAAGAAAAGGCTAGCCTTGTTAAATAAGATGGCTACATGCCTACATCTTATAAGTTCCTTGAATATGAAGATATCAAGGGTCAACATCGGTTGGGTTTAGACCGAGACAAATACTCCTTCATACTAAGTGATTTTTTAACCTTTTTATATTGCTCTAAAGTAAAGTAAATGTCCTTTTACATTATCAAGAATTAACTTTATTTTTCAAATTGCCCTTATTTACATATTCCTAAGAATTTTTTTAAAATTACTTCAATTTTTTATGAAAGGTAATTTAGTCAAAAGTATCTATGTTTTTTCTTTCTGAAAGTGTGTGACCGGAGTACCACTCATTGAAGAATCTAATCCATCAAGTAACATTGTCTCCATTTTTGTTTTGGTTAAGATTTATATATTATATAAAGCTAGGCATAGACAAAGTGATGTGACACCTCTCTATGGCCTCCATTAGTATTTATCTTTTTTCTCATTTTTTTGACATTTTTCTCTTCATTCTCTATTTTACTAGATAAAATAAAATATTAAAGGTTCATCCCCTACATATAATAAAGACTCACACACCATTAAATAACATTATTTGCCATTATTTTCTGTCATTTTTATCATTTGTTTCATGTTGAAAAGTTTCTTTCTCATTAAATCATAATTCAACGTGCCATTACTCTCGAGTTAAAACTTTTTAATGCAGACCTTAAACTTCTATCATAAGTGTGAGGGAAGAGGAAGAGATTTCATAAGTTTGAGGGATGAGGAAGAGATTTTGGTAACGAATAGGAATTAATTATGAAATTATGAGTCTTAAAAGTGCTTTAATTTGGGATTTACCTTTGCTTTCTAATTCTCTACTTGACCAATCAGTTCAAATTCAAAACTATATATAATGGATTATCCACAGTTCTACCCAAACTACATTGTGATGAGTACGTTCCTGAATCTTTCTCATCTTCACTTTTTTAAACCTATTGTTCAAATACTTTAGATAATATTCAAACCCACACTCACACATATAAAATTATGTGTATGTACATAATGTGGGACTAAGATGATGATGATGATGTTATAGGACTCATATCTGAGTCAAATTTCAGGAACTAGCCGGAGGACAAGTTCGGCAAGCGTAAAATTTATTGAAGGATTTATCAATTTGTAACAGAAGTCATTTTCATTGTTTAATTTTTTTCTTGTGTTGTATATATCCTCTTTTTTTTTTTTTAGTATATTTACACAGCTAGTTGTTAGGTAAATTCATTTTTTATATCTTGATGTGCTTTATTAAAATGTATTTGTCAAATAAAATATTTCATTTGACTGGTTGTGCAAATGATGTGGTTTATTTGAGATTTTAGTATAGTTATATGATTAGTTTAAAGTAAATGTATCAGTCTCGAAGCCTTTGCTGGAACGATAATATTCATTTTCTAGAACTCTCCTTTTTGTTATTACAAGCTTATAAACACGACGTAGCTTATATTTGCTGGCTTCTAAGTCTTTTGCATCTATTTGCTTCATTCTTCTTTTCTTGTCCTTCTGTTTATGACTAATTACATTTTATGTGTGTTTGTTCTTTTCAATTTTTGTACAATAAAAGTCAGATGATGCAAAAATACTGTGATAATATGATAATAAATTTCATTGTATTTAAGAGTCAAGACAATTTCTTATTTCTCGGCCAAAATTTTCATATTGCCACATGTCAGTTTCTGCACTTGAAATTTCACTTACTATATATGAGATCACATTATTCCCGCGGTACGTGTTTCTAATTTAAGAGTGATTTCTGAATTTTGTGTCTCTAATATAACTTTTAATCGTCGTAAATTAGTATGCTATCTGCTCACTTCTAAAAGTAGGAAGGCACATTTTTAACTTTCAGTAGCTTAGACCTTAAATAGTATTTTATGTGCTTCCATTGTTATTATTCTTTCTCAGATGATAGAAGGATAATCCATATTTATGTGTAGGTAACTGTTTTTATTTCAAAATGCATCAATATTTTTTTAATAAGTCCATTCATGCAGTTTTTTTTAAATAGCTAGATTTTTTTTGATATTTTCTTAATAATAAAAAGCTAGAAGAGAAGTGGCAAAACATTAGGCGCCTTATGTTTTCAGCGATCTTTTAATGAAAAATGCTATTAATAACTTTTGACCTTGGTTATGGATTCTGAGTGATATACTTAAAAGCATATTAACTGACGTATTATTAATTACTTATGTGATGTTTTTCTTGCGCAATACTTCTAATTAGTTCATCTTAGACGATTATATTTTACATAAATGGACTATAAAACTTTAATTATGATCAAGTAGATGATCACTTTAATCAGAGATGAAAGTTTGGAAATTAGTTTGCAATAAAACTCTGCTTTTTATATGACATTTTTATTAATCTTCGTTTAGGTTTACTCATCACATATATGCGATTGGAAGTTTAGTACTTTTAGATGCAAATTTCTTATCATATTAATTTTTCCTCATCTTATCTGAATTTACTTTTATTATGAAATATTCTGGTCCTTCACTAAATTTATGTTGGAGTTTTATATATGATTTTTTCTTAATCAAATTCCACATACATCAATTTAAATTACTTTTTTTTTTCTTCATATTTAACCTAGAATATATTTTTCACAAATTTTTTTCATTAAAAAATTTAATACATCATGTTTGATACTAATATTCAATTATAGTTTTGATTCTTTTTTTATGACGGCGCGAAACGCGGATAATTACACTAGTTTAAAAGGATACTAGTAATGCCCAAAGTGTTAATTACTGGATTGTACATGTGCGCTATTGTGCTTGCGCATTATCAAAGCCTATTCTCTAGTACTCCGTATTAACTAGTATAATCGTAATGTTTTTGGTTGGATGCCCTAAGTATTCCATATTCTGTTTTTATACTTCGATTTGAGTACATCTGTTGTTTTAATGTGAAGCTGGATTTGTATAAAGTTTTGAATTGGTTTTGAAGAGGAAATTTCTTATCACTTTCATTCAACTTTTTCTTTCAATTGGAATTGGGATTTGCCAGTATGAATGCTTGGTTATTATCTATTACTAATCCATCTATCCTATTCCCTGTGAGCTAATTTGGCTGCCCCAGAGTCCCAGAGAAAATGTTGTAAGTTAGACCAGCTAGTGTTTTTTTTTTTCCTTGATCGATGACAGTTACAGTATTTGAGTGTGATAACTGTATGCTCAAGTAATGGTTGGAATATGTGAAATGGAACAACAGAAGTCACATGACATTCAAATTAATGTAGAACTCCAGAGGGTCATGCATGAATTGGAATAAGAGCTCACTTCATATGTAACTTGGGTGATATCATAAGAAAGACTCGATTAGGTAAAACTCAACCTTTCTTGTATGACACAATGAATTTAACTCAATTTCATTTCCTGGTAGGATTTCTCCAAAATAAAACTCTTGAACCGTAGATCTGACAAGCTCTTATGGTTAATGTGTTTGATTTGGTATCCTTTATAAATCTTTTTTATGGTCCTGGGATCCTTGGAAAATCAGTCTTTTACACTAAAACAATTAAAAGTACTACGGGATTCAAACAGATCTGAGTCTTTGATCTCATCGTGGATATCATTTTTTCTAAAAAAACATTATCAAACAATTTTCCCGTTTGTTCTGGGTTGAAAGTATAACCAACTTTTCCACCACTTAGCATATGTGTCCCATATGATATTTAATCCTCAGACACCTTACAAGTTCCAGACTCAGTTTATTAATTTGTCTTTGAACCGAGCTGTCCAACTTAGAACGCAAGCTGTGTTTCAGCAACCATGCAATACCTCGTACCCCTATGAATTATGAAGTGATAATGTGGATCATTTTCATATGTCTTTCTCCACAAAAAGGTGACGGACATTGACACTTTTGGAGCTAGTAAACTAGGCAATTTGTCAGCCTCAGTCTCATTTCCCTGGTCCCAAGATGCTCAGATGCCTTCTCAACTCAAGCCTGATATTCAGATACCACAATAATGGTTCTCTATCTTTTGGTTTTCGACCTGTTATCTGGTACCTGCTTTGAGGCTCGACTAATTCATATTTTCGTCATGAAGTTACATTTTGGGGGTGAAGTGTTCTCAGCCCTACTAAAAGCAACTCCATTCCCAGGCTTGAACCCGAGACTTTTGATACCACAATAACGCTTCTTATTGTTCCATTTCATAAACATGCCTTGAGTAATGCAACAATTCCATGGAATAGACTAACCGAGGCAGGCCGGTTCTCCCACATTGCAAGTCAATTAATCATCTATATATCATTGCATTAGCATGAAGTATTGAAGTTATGATATTGATCATGTTACATGAAATTATTATATGAGGCGAATAATCCTATATATCATGCCATGGTTAAATTGGAAGGTAAATCAACCATTAAGACAGACTATAATGTGATAAAGATTTTTTTTGTACTTTTTCTTCTTGTTGTTGTTGGTGGGAGAACGTTATCAACTTTTCCACAACTTGACAATTGGAACAGGTGTCCAACATGCGCTAAATCCTCAAATGCCCTCCAACTCCGAACTTGGTTAGGTTCATCCCCTAACAAAACCATCTAGGCTATTCCTCAAGTTATGGTACAGACAAGTGACAACCACGTAATGACACTTGCTAATGTGAAGTAATAATGTGGATATTCTTCATACGTCCTTTTCTTTTCTTTTCTTTTTTTGTTTCTTAGTCAGAGGTATGTTATTTGCTTTGTTGCTCGACTAATCTAAATTCACATCGGAAAGTCCACTTTGGGAGTAAGGCGTTTTCTGCTAAAGACGATTCTATTCTCAGGACTTGAAAAACTCAAAACTTTTGATTAAGAATGAATAGCTACTTACCACTCCATCACCTCAAAACATCTGGTTAAGAATGAAGGGTTACTTGTCACTCTTATAATGTCTTTTTCCACAAAAAGGTTAGGGACATTGACACTTTTGGAATCATTTTTTTGTGCGGATTTCCCTTCTTTTGGGGTGTTCATTAAATTTTGCCCCTCAAATTGGGGGTCTTTAAGTTTTGTCCTTCGCTTGAAAAGGTGGCCGAAAATACCGAGGTTCTGGGTTTGAACCCCACTCAAGCATAAAAATAAAAATAATTTCGCAAGGCAAGGCTTTGACAAAAGTATGCCTTATGCGACATAAGTTGCCTTAAGGTATAACTAAAATTAAGCCGGATCCGGCATATGTTGCCCTAAGGCATAACTAAAAAGTTATGCCTTATGCTAGATCCGACATAACTTTAGTTATGCCTTAAGACAACTTATGCTGTCTCCGACATAACTAAAAGTCTGCCTTATAAATTGTCTTAAGGCATAAAATTTATGCCTGGCTGGATCCGGCATAACTTTCCCCAAGCCTTGTCTTGCGAAATTATTTTTTATTTTTATGCTGGAGCCGGAGTTCAAACCCAGAACCTCAGGGTTTCTACGCGAAAGACAAAAATTAAAGACCAGCAATTTGGGGGACAAAAATTAAAGACCACCCCGAATGAGTCCTGCGAATTGCCCTTTCATTTTTTTGCGCAGATTTCCCTTCTTTTGGGGTGGTCTTTAAATTTTTCCCCTCATATTTGTGGTCTTTAAATTATGCCCCTCAAATTGTTGGTCTTTAATTTTTGCCCTTCGTTGCAACCCCGAGCGTTCACGCGAAATCATGAGGTCTGGGTTCGAATCCCCGCCAAGCATAAATTTAAAAAAAATTGCAAGGCAAGGTTTGTCGCAGTGTATGCCGGACTCGCATACACTTGTTAAGGAATTACCAAAGTTATGCCGGCCGGACCGGCTACTACCTGCCTTATGGCAGATGTGATAAGTATACGGTCCAAGCATAACTTTGGTTATTCCTTAACAAGTTTATGCGGTACTTATGGACATACTTTTAATGGACAAACTTTTAGTTAAGCCCAACTAAAAGTCTTTTCCTAGTTATGCCTTATGGGGCGACTTTTAGTTAATGACAACTAAAAGTATGCCCCTTAAGGCATAACTAAAAGATGCCCATAAAGCGCGAAATTTTTTCTTAAGGCATTACTAAAAATTTGCCTTATAAGACAAAGTCTATGTCTTAAGGAAAAGTTATGTTTTATGGGGACATACTTTTAGTTATGCCTTAACTAAAAGTTTGCCCCATAAGGCATAACTAGAAAAAGACTTTTAGTTGCGCTTAACTAAAAGTTTGCCCATAAGTATCTTGGGACTCGATAAACTGTGAAGGAATTACCAAAGTTATCTGGGACCCTAATATTTATGCCAAGTCGCCCATAAGGCATAAGTATCGGTCCAAGATAAATTTGGAATTAAACTAACAATGTTGTATGGGGGCATAAGCGAAATTTAAACTCTGCCTTGCGAATTTTTTTTTAAAATTTTTGACGAGTGGGGTTCGAATGAACCCATGAATTTTAGCCGAAGGAAAAAATTTAAAGATTTCAAATATGAGGGGCAAAATTTAAAGACCACCCCAAAAGAAGGCAGAATTGCCCCTGCCCTTTTAGAAGGGCGTATATATGGCCTTGTCTTTATAACTCTTGGCCCAACAGGCCCACTCCCACTCCTCAATGCCTGCCTGATATATTATAGGTACCACAATAAAGATCCTCATAGCTCCATTTAGTTAACATTTTTCTTGAGTATGCGACAGTTTAATTGTTCAGAAGCCAAATTGAAAGCTGTGTTACTACAAGTTCGATTTTTAGCTCTTTCTAATAATTTTTGTCCAACTAACTATTTCCTACTCTCTTGGAATTCAGCCAAAAAAAGAAGAAGGTAATGACATGTAACTTTTGGCACAATAATAAAGTATCAAACCCGTGTAAGAAAATTGTGTTTTTGACAATAGCTTCAAGTTTGCAGCATGTAATAAATTATTGAATAGGACAATCCAATATACCATGGTTGAGTTGAAGGAAAATCAATCATTAGAAAAGACGAAAATGCAAGGAGAACTCGTTCTGTCCTATGTTCTTTGGCTTGAAAGTTAGCAACTTTTCCACAACTTGGCATACGAGTGATTAGTGGTGGAGCCATCCTTGTTCAAAAAATGTCACACATTTTGTTGAAAAAGCACACTGTATAGATAAGTAAAAATATTTTATTATGTATCTATTGTATATATATACTATATGCTAAATTCCTTTAGCTTCTTAATATGTTTACTTCGTTATATTTTGACTTCTCTTAGTCAAATTATGACTCTTTATATTTTAACTTCTCTCAGTAAAAATTATGGCTCCTTCGCCACGTGTGATAAACATGATACACCCTCCAAAGTTCCAGGTTCCAACTCAGTGAGGTTCATGTGGAACCAATGCCTTCCAAAATTGGGCTCAAGTTGTTCTAGAGGCAAACACGTGACACCACGTGCCCTATGAATTATGAAGAGGTAATGTGGATCATTTTCATATGTCCTTTTCCACAAATAGGTGATGGACAATGACATATTTGGAGCTAAGATGGAACAAGGCATTTTTATCAGCCTTGTTTTATTTACTAAGCCCAACAGGCCCACATCTTTCCTCAATGCCTTCACAATTATCGGAAAAGGCTCAAATATGCCATTAAATTATTGGAAATGACTTATTTATGCCACTCATTAATAGGTTGGCTCATTTATGCCATCACCGTTATAAAATGGCTCATCCATGCCATCGCCATTACCAAAATGGTTCATTCATGCCATTTTTCATTAACGTCGGTTTTAATTTACCAAATATGACACGTGACCTCCAATTAGAGATCCACGTTGTTTAATTAAACCAGCCCAATTTTTAATCCCAAATTATTTAAAAAATTTGACCCATTTTGTAACGTCGATGGCATAAATGAGCCATTTTGTAACGGCGATAGCATAAATGAGTCAAACTGTTGAGGAGTGGCATAAATGAGCCATTTCCGATAGTTCGATGACACATTTGAGTCTTTTCCGTAATAATAATAATAATATTCTAATGCTGGAATAACATAACTAATAAAGGTTCCCATAGTTCCATTTTTTATCTACAATTTTGGAAGTGACAAGGTTTCACGTGGACAGGCCACATACATAGTGGTATCTTTGAATCTAGAAATTGAGTAATGCAACAATCTCCTGTATATAGTCCTGAGAAGTTACAATATATTCAGAGTTTACGAGCGCAAGCCTTAATGGTTTTAGGGTTATATAGTCTAGTGGCCTTACAATTCAGATTTTACAAGTATGGATCTTAGTAGGCTTATAAGATTAAAAAAACAAATTAAGGCCTCTAATTAAAATTTGACTTTACACTACAAATTTTAAATGAACCGCCACTGCTAGGCACACTGTCCCTTGTTATACTTTTTCATGTCTCCCGTCTAAATCGAATAGAAAAAGGAAAGTAATATTTGGCACAAGAAGTTATTAAATCCGCTTTAGGCTAGCTTCCAGCATGTTAAAAACTATTCATGAGATTCTTTATCAACTTTTTCACTTGCTTTTTCTTGTGTTTCTCTAGAATTGGTGAAATGTCAAAATTAAATCTGTGTTTCTTATACAATAATGGCATCATGAATGTTAATTTTGATCGTGTTCAACTGTTATTTATTCTCTCTTGTTTAGAATTTTGGATTTTAGTTCTAAGTTGTGAGTATGCTACGTAAGAAAGTTTAGGCATGCATTATTATATAAGGTTAAATTTGAGAAGCATGGGATGTTCACATCCTGTCCGCCTTGCCATTTTTCCTATAATGTATTTATTCGGAAAATGTAATTAATTGATTAAGACACAACTTTTGTCAAAGTTTATAATTTGTTTCCATGCCCCATTCTATAGCCTTAAAAGCAAAATCAGTACCCTGGCATTCATTTGCCCTGTCACGGCTGTTAATTACACGCTGGTGGTACTAAATACACTGTGAAATATTTATAAGTCAATGTCTTTGTACTGAATGTTAAAATAAATATTAACTGAATCTATACACCTGCTAGAATAGAAATGTGAGAGTCAGTTTAATGTGGAGATTAAGTCAGTTTAATCAGCGGCGGACCCAAAATTTGTAACTTATGGATGCTAATTAAACTTAATCTCCAATTGCTACTGAGATTGGGTGCCAAGTCCATAAGTTTGTATGCATTACCAGTTTCTCAAAATAAATATTACTATTTGGCTCCAAAATGAATGGGTGCTTGAGCATCCAGCCCCTTTATAACGTTGGTCCACCATTTTCTTTTTGCGTCTAATAATCAATATGAATAGCAATTTTAATGAAATTGAAGAACTTTGAAATCCTTTTGCTTTATGAGATGTCTTTTAAATGAAAAATGCATTTAACCAATTGGATCAAAACGAAAAGTATTGGATCAAAACGAAAAGTACCTAATAAGTACAATTGATCTGATAAAACTCCTAATTAACATAGAATTAGCCACCATCATTGAGTCTTTAGCTTCTTCTTTTCTAAGCCGTAAGTTAACACCACATAGCTAGTTTTGTATATTAGTCCATCCGGTCCATGTATAATACTCCCTCTGGATAAAAAAAAAAAGTGTCCATTTAGCCATTTCAGACACCTCTTAAGAAAATACTAACTCCTAGACAAAAAAGGTAATTTAACTAAACTGCCCCTAATTAAATAGGTATTGGGATTTGATCACATAACACTTAATAAGGATAAATTTGAAAAATAAGGTTAATTCTTTCTTGATTTGATAAGTGGACACTCTTTTGGACTCAAGAAAAAAAGGCTAAGTAAACACTCTTTTTGATCCGGAGGGAGTAAGTGTTATTTTAGCCAAACCAATTTGGACCAAAATAAACGGCGCTTTAGAAAATCAAGATGTACTAATTATTTTTCCAAATATAATCTTGCTCCAACAGGTGATCTTAAAAGTTCGAAGAGATAAAGGGTAATTTGAAAAGATATAAAGGGTAATTTAGTTAAGTGACACTTATAAGTAATGCTATTAAATATTTTTTTTAATGAGTAGACAAAATTTTAAACACACTTATCTTGGACTGGATGCAGTAAATCAGTTTATTGTGGTTAAAAAATAAAGAATCTATCTTTTAACTTACACTAAAAACTTTTTGCAAAATAGTTTAGGGATGATTACGGGACGTAACTAACTACTACTATCTAATCATATTTAGTAGCTATAGCTTCAATTAATTATACCCCATAGCTAATAGTTGTATTTTAATGACACTTAATAACTATCAAAGTAATATAAAGTAAAAAGGAAAATAAACCCACTAACGTACTGTATCCCAATTCTCCACATTTTCAAACCCCTTTCTCTCACCTTCTCTGTTATCTCTTTCTCTCACCTTCTCTGTTATTTTCTCCATTTTCATTCCACAGGATCCTCCACTGATTTTGTTACCCTAAATAGTAGTTGTGCACAAATTGGTAAGCTTTTTAGTTATTTTTTAGTGAAACTTACATAAATAACTACCTTTTATTGGCTTCTAACTAGATATAACTATAAAATGCAAAATTACCAAGCGTAGCTACTTTTCTTTAAAAACGTGTGTATTTCTGTTTTTTTTTTTTAAATATAGAGAAATACAGTGAACAGCAAACACGCTCCAGTGAAATCAGAAGCTATTTATGGAACATATTTTTTGAAATACACGGAAATATAAAATCAGATTGAGTAAAAATAGGCTATATTTTTGGAACATATTATTCTTTTTCTTTTTAAATGGTAAGTTAAATTAAATCAACCATATTTCACGCATTCCATAACAGCTCACGAATCTCTCTCAACTTTTATCACAATCAAAACTTTTCGAATTCAAAAACCACTAAAGATCTGAAAACTTCCAAATATAGAAAAATATATGCTGGAATATAATGAAATATGGTTGATTGTTTAAGAAATATAAAGTTGTAGTATGCGTATATACAATGGAATACAATGAAATATATCAGAAACTATTTCATAAATTAGAAATACAAAATGCAGAAATACAGCAAAATACAAAAATCGTGAAAACAAAGTGGAGTAAAAATAGCCTCTGGATTTCGGATTGGCCTAATAGATTAGTACCTAAGGCCCTGCCCATTAAAATATTAAGTCCAATATACAATTTTATACTAAATCAAATATAATATAGGGTTTTCTTACTTCTCAAGTCTCAAAAGTCTCACGTTAGTGTCACCCATGGTAAAGTTCTTTGTTATTTTTTCAGATGACTACTTAGATTTTATTTTGTTCATTTTCACTTTTCCAGAATGCTTTTATTTGGTATGGATTTACTATGTTGGACATGACTTGGATTTGTTAATCCGAATTTGAACTGGAAGGCTTTTTTTATTGAGCAATTAAAATTTAGATTTACCTCTATGGAACTAATACATGAATTCATTCATAATAAATTTGCCTTAAGTCTCAAGAGTCAAATCCGAAAATCCGAAATATCCAAACCGAATAATCCGAAACCGAACTTAAAATATCCAATTCAATTTGAACTTATTGGGATTGGATTTGGATTGTAATTTCTTCAATCCGAAAATCGAATATCCAAACCGAAAATTTCATAGCCAATCTGATGGCCCGAACGCCCACCCCTAATGAAGGATAACAACGGCGGTTGTTGGTGACGGCGGTGTTTTCATAGATCTGGTGGCGTCAGTGTCAGATCTGGATGGAAACAGACAGATCTGGCCGGAGGTTGTTGTATTCACGAATACGACGATTGTATTCACTTTTTTTTTTTTAAGCTTTTTTTGTTAAATTTTTCGATTGTATTCATTTTTTTAAGGTGTATTTGTTAGCATAAGGGTTGATGTGATTCTTCGAGTTAACAAAGAACCAATCGACCAGGATCTTGTTCTTGAAGCGATTGATGGGCAGAATCAAGAAACAGATGTATCTCAAGTTGTAGGCGTCGGATTAAAGTGATTCAAAAACTATGTGAAAGATAACGATTTCAACTATAAAAATAGCTCTTGAATCGTTTAAAACAAGTAAATATTGAGGGTATAATGATGGAAAGAAAATTAGGGTTCTGGGTATAAAATAGAACGAAATTGTTTTCAAGAAACGTGTTCTTGAATGATCAAGAACCAACAAAGTTCCTAAGTCACCACTTGAAATCAACTTACGTGATAAAGAAACACCACACGCTATTGAAAACAAGATAAAGACTATCACCACCTTGCTTGGAACAAAAAACAAGGATAAAGAACACCAAATAGAGAAAATAACTCTATTGCAAACTAGGGTTTAAGCTCAAAAACGTGAAATTCTATATTTACAAGTCATGAGAACCCTTTATATAGAACCCTTTATATATTCTACCTAGGGTCTCTTATTTTATGACTACTAGAACTAGAATAAAATCCCTATTCTACTCTAGAAAGGAAATAACTAAAAACAAGGAAAGTAAAATCCCTATTCTACAAGGAAAAGAATAAAGAAAGCTAGAATCCTACTAGAACTAGGATAAAGATCCTACTAATGATAGGAAATTAAATCCTACTATAATATAAATCAAGAAACCTATTTGCAGAAAAGGATTCAACAAAACAAGAATGGGAAATAATCTTCAAACTTGAGCTTCTTGGACTTTTCATTTTTCTTGAAAGTCTTGTGTTTTGATTTTCTTGGATTTCTTTAGCTTCTTCATCTTTCATCATTCTCCCCTTGTTGTATTTGTCCTCTAGGTAAATCTACCTAAAATGAAAAAAGAAATGATATCTAAATTAACAACGAAATAGCGACGGATTTTTAAATCAGTTAGTGCCACGCTATATTTTGGCTCGAAAATTCGCGCCTTTATTTTAGCTACTAAAATTACGACGAATCATGGGCGGCAAAATTTATTACGAATTAGCGACGTAATTAGCGACGGATTATGTCCGTCGTTAAATAATATGTATGTTTCACCGTTAAAATTTCAAATTAATTTTAGCGACGAATTGAATCCGTCGGTAAATAAAATTTAGTTTTATTTTTATAAACGAAATAAAATAAACCCCCATAGCCTCTAAATGCACACCTCAAACACCTCTTTCTCTTCAAACCCACCATCCAAGGTATTTTTCTCTTTCTCTTGAAAAAAACCCACCGGAAAATTGCTTTTCAAACCCACCGGAAAATTCGACGCCTTTCTCATACTCTCACTCTGTTTATTTCTCATTTACCATGGTGATTTACTTTGTTTATTTCTCTCTCTCTTTCTTGCTTTTCTATATCAGTTAAAAAAGTAAATATCATCATCGCTTAGCTCTCTAGTGGATAAATGATATAAACATTTTCCCTTAAAGTAGAAACGTATATACATGAGGGTTTGGGTATTATCATATATACACTAGAGAGATAATCATAAAAACCCTAAATACCTTAGTAAGAATCGCTTAGCTCTCTGCTCGTCTACCCTTAGATGGCAGTTGTTTCATCAAAGAGAGGGCTCTCTCTCGAGCCCTTTTTCTCTCTCTTCGAGGGGTTTTGAGTTGAATTTCAGGTGTCCGTTTCTTTCTCTGAATAAATTGTGGGTCTATTTTTTTTTTTTTTTTTTGTTGAAAATCAGTTAATTTCTTTCTGTTTGAGTTGAAATTCAGTTAATTTTTGTGTGTACTTTGTTTTTCTTGTACGAATTATAGTTGAATAAATTGTGGATCTTGTGATTTGGGGAACTTATTGCTTAGCTTGAATTTTGTATATGACATTTAACAATGTTTATGCCGTTAAAGAACATAAATTTTGGTTTTGTTGCCACCTTGTATGTGTCAGTGTGTTGGAAGGAGGAGAAATTTTGCAATTGTTTTATTTTGGGTTTCTTAAATATAGTTTAATTTCTCTGTTTAGCATCAAAAATTAGTTTTCCAAGAAAATATGGGTGCAACTTCAGTAACTGCAGTTTTCTCTTCAAATTCCATATGAAAACCCAAGTTAGGAATCCGAATACCCCCAAGGTGTACTCTTTTTAATCAACTCCTTTATGAAAATAAGTTATAAGAGTTGTGCTCTTATGCATTCTTGAAATTATCTTGAATTTAATTGGGAAGTTAGTGTGAAAATAGTGGGTTTTTATTACTATTGGAGCTGCAAGCAAGAACTATTCTCGATTGACCGCATTTATCTCAATTTACTTGTTATGTGCACATTAATCTAAGTTAGAATGTAATAAACTAATAATCAACTAGTAGATATATGTATAGCTATCGGAAACGTATAGATAAAAAATTGACGGTTTGGGTATCTATTTCTTCTTTTCTTTTGCTATTTTGTTCAATGTTATTCTCCTCTTTTATGACATTTAACAATGTTTATCTTTCGTTAAAGAACGTAAATTTTTGGTTTCCTGGCTAAATCTCTGTTTCACTAATACTGAAGGATTTGATTTATATTCATTCTTGCAGGATTTAGGAAAGAGTTGCAGGGTTTAGGAAAGAGTTGTACTTCATCAAATTCTTCAAAAAGCTCTCGAAAGGTTTGTTAGGATTATTGCTATATGCTCTCACTGTTTGTTCACAAATGGAGAAGTTTTAAAGTCCTAAAATGAGCTTCTCCCGAAGTGTGTAGTGAAGTTGATCAAATTTCGTTGTGATTGGTTGCTTTAATTTGTAGGATTATAGTATCTATACCTGCTTGTTTTAATGTTGGTAATCTTTCTTGTCTTTACTAATTTTTTCCTTGGTTGATTAAGAAAGTTTATTATTACCTTCTTAAACTTCATTGTGATTGATTCGGAAGCGTAGAAATGCGTAACACTTTCTTTTTAGAACTCGAACTTTGAGCTTTAAAAAAAATTGGTCTTAAACTCAACTTGTTTTCCTTTGGATGGCATTCGATTGTCTTACTTATTTACGAAAGTAACTCTAAGTTTCTTGTTTATTTTAACATTAAATAGGATTATGGATAATCTAGAGCGTGGTTGGATGTACGATAGGTTGGATGGTCGAGGGGGTATTAATTCTAGTTTCATAAGCTGGTGTTAATAAGTTTCTTGAGTTCTCATGTTCTCAGAGAAACCGCATGAGTGGTGACGATGTCAAATGTCCGTGTAAAAAATGTCACAATATTAAATTCATGGATGTTGAAACCGTTAAATTGCACCTTCAATCGTTTGGATTTGTTGAGAACTATTTTGTTTGGAAGTATCAAGGGAAAAAGAAGTGACCGGTGAGATGTATAGTGATTTACATGGTGGTACTCAACTTTGAATTGGGATATGATAATCCATATCGCCAAATGGTTTTAGATGCTTTGGACCGAACTTTGGCCGAGGTTCGAGTAATACTGAACCTGAGTCATCTCATCACTGTGAACCTTTGGTGGAGGAGGAATCTAATCCTTCAATGGAGGAGGAGCCTAATCTTGAGTCCCAGAGGTTTTATGATTTGCTACAAGCCGCTGATGCAAAATTGTATCCTGGTTCTTCCCTCTCTCAACTCGCAGTAGTTTCTAGGATGTTAAATATTAAAAGTGAGAATACTTTGTCACAGAGGGGTTATAATCAAATTATGCAACTATTGAAAGAGGCTTTACCTGAAGATAACAGAGTGCTTGATAGTTATTATCAGACCAAGAAGCTAGTGCGTAGCTTGGGTTTGCCTATTGAAAAGATTGATTGTTGTAATTCAGGATGTATGTTGTATTGGGGTGATGATGAGGACCTAACTTCTTGTAAGTTTTGTGGCTATGAGAGGTATAAACGTCGTGTTGGTTCTCGTAAGAGGAAATTGGTCCCTTACAAGAAAATGTATTATTTCCCTTTGATTCCTAGATTGCGGAGATTATATGCGTCTAATGCTACTACGGCTGCCGATATGAGATGGCATCACGAGCATATACAAGAGGAGGGGTAATGCGTCATCCATCGACTCGAGGCTTGGAAGCACTTCAATGAAACTCATTCTTTTTTTTTCGCCGAACCAAGGAATGTCGAGGTTGGGGTTATGTACGGATGGTTTCCAACCATTTGCCCAGACGGGGAGAAAATACTCTTCGTGGCCTGTAATTGTCACTCCATATAATTTGCCTCCAGGGATGTGTATGAAGGAGGCATACATGTTCTTAACTGTCATTGTACCGGGGCCACACAATCCTAAACAAAAAATTGATGTTTATCTGCAACCTCTAATAAAGGAATTGACTTTGTTGTGGGAGACAGGTGTAGAAGCATTTGACATCTCAAAAAAGCAAAACTTTCAATTAAGGGCTGACTTTGATGTGGACAATCAATGACTTTCCAGCATATTCTATGTTATCAGGATGGAGTACGGTGGCAACTTAGCATGTCCTTATTGTATGGAGGAAACACAATCATTGATTAAAACATGGTGGGAAAACAACTTGGTTTGACGATCATAGAATGTTTCTTGATCAAAATCATCCATTTAGGAGAGATCGTAAAAACTTTCTTAAAGGTCATATCGTTACAAGGCCACCACCTACCGTTAGAACGAGGAGAAGAAATTTTGAATCAAATTTGTGAGTTGGGGATAAGAAAAGTAATGGCGAGTTAGATGCACAAGAAGTTAATAAGAGGATATGTAATTCATGCGGATGGAAAAAACGAAGCATCTTTTGGGATTTGCCTTATTGGAGTTCTAACTTGATACGACATAATCTTGATGTCATGCATATTGAGAAGAATGTCTTTGATAATGTGTTTAACACTGTTCTTAATGTTGTTGGCAAAACCAAAGACAATCCGAAAGCACGTCTAGATATTGCAAAATATTGCGATCGACCGCGATTAGCAAGGAATCTGATGGAAGCTATCCCAAAGCTGCATATACAATAGAAAAGAATGAAAAAGTTATCTTGTTCGATTGGTTGGAAGGTGTGAAGTTTCCGGATGGGTATGCTTCGAACTTGAGTCGATGCTTGGACACGGACAAATTTAAGTTATTTGGCATGAAAAGTCATGATTGTCATGTGTTCATGCAACGACTATTGCCAATTGCCTTTCGTGAGCTACTTCTAGTAATGTGTGGCGGTGCACTTACGAGTTGAGTTTGTTTTTTAAAGATCTTACTTCAACCGTTCTTCGAGTGGTGGACTTGGAGAGATTAGAGGTACACATCCCACGGATCTTGTGTAAGTTAGAACGCATATTCCCCCCGGTTTCTTTAACTCAATGGAACATTTACCCGTGCACCCGCATATGAATATGAAGCACGGATTCTGTACAATACGGATGGGTACCCTTTTGAGAGGTAAATATAAAATATATATTCTTTAATGGATGTAATTTATTGGATTACATTTATAGGTACCTTCGAACTCTTAAAAACATGATTGGGAACAAAGCTAGTGTTGAGGGTTCCATTTGTGAAGCATACTTGATGGCGGAGTCAACACAATTGTTTTCTCATTATTTTGAACCTCATGTTATCTCACGTCATCAAAATGTGGCCCGTAACAATGATGGTGGTGTTGTAGAAGATATTGAAGGAAATGTTTCAATATTCACTCATCCATGCAAACTATCGGGAGAAGAAAAAAAGAGAGATTTGTCCCTTGAAGAAATCAAGGTTGCCCAAACTTATATTTTACTAAATACTAAAGAGGTTGAGCCATTTGT
Source organism: Lycium ferocissimum (assembly GCF_029784015.1). Taxonomy (NCBI): domain Eukaryota; kingdom Viridiplantae; phylum Streptophyta; class Magnoliopsida; order Solanales; family Solanaceae; genus Lycium; species Lycium ferocissimum. The sequence continues at coordinate 28,527 of NW_026727537.1, forward strand.
GAGGTAACATTATAAAGTTATACTTATTTAATATAATGAATATATCCATATATTATGAGTTTCTATTTAACTTACTTTGTTGCAATGAAGCATGTATGTGCAACGTTTGCAAGAAGAGTTCCCAAATCTATCTCAAGATCAAATAGATGAGAGTCTTGAAACATATTTTTCTATATGGTTCAAGGAATATGTAAGCCTCCATCAATCATTATCTTTTAAACTATGACTGCTTAAAATGGCTTGTGAAATTTGACTAAGTCTTATAATTTTCTTAAAATAGGTTCGATCCAATCATATTGAGAACAAATACTTGCGTAGTCTTGCTCATGGACCATTAATAAGAGCATATGCTTATCCAATGTGTTTTGTTAATGGATACAAATTTCACACATTACGTCGCGGTAGTGCTAGATCAACAATGAACAGTGGAGTTTGTATCTCGGATCCAAATGTTGGAGATTACTATGGACGGATACAAGAGATTATACAAGTGGAATACCGTGAAGCACCTTTAAAGCAAACTACATTATTCAAGTGTGAATGGTTTGATCCAACTATGAATGTTGGTGTTAAGGAGCATAATCAGTACAAATTGGTCGATGTTAACCATCGTCGTCGGTTTAACAAATATGAACCTTTTATTCTTGCGATGCAAGCAACTCGTGTGTGTGTTATGTGTCTTATCCTAGCATAAAAAAGGACAAGGATGATTGGTTAGCTGTATTGAAAGTCAAACCTCGAAATGTTATTGAATTACCTGATGAGGAAGTGATCACAACTCCGGAAGTGGAACTAAATCTTCCATTCCAAGTTGAAGAAGTTGAAGTCCATGAGATAGATATGAATATGATCATTGATGAAGTTATACTCTTGCATGATCCAAATGGGGAAGCAATTGAAATGGATGAACCAATTGATGATGGATTGTTTCCAAAGCATCATGAATCCGAAGAAGAGCATCAAGACTCTGAAGAAGAATCTACAGAAGATGAGTATGAAACTGAGGAGGATGATGAGGAGGAGTTCGAAGAAGAAATAGATACTGACTAGTGTGTTGATAGAAATGTGCTACTGTATCTTTATTAACTTTTGTTTGTAGTAATATGTTTTGGATGTTATAAGTGTGTGATATGTCTACATCTGTTGGTTGTCTTGGATGTCTAAGCTTCTTAGTCATTTTCATAATGTATGCACAATCCAAAGACTTTTTCTTAATATATCCATTGCTTACTATACTGAAAATCTAGCAATAATTCTATGGTTTTGCACAATTTAATTTACTGTCCATTTTTTGTGTGTAATCTTTAAAGAAAACAATTTGCTTGTGATGATTTCTTTCATTTCTGTTAGTTGCGTCCACTGTGATTTCATTTCTTAACATTGGAGGTATTAACCTGAGTTTACTATTGCAAATGGACCTTTTGTGGAGTTTTGTGATCACCTTTTATATGTACCTTTTTGACATTCATCCTTTAACTTTCATCACTTTAAAAATTTCAAAGGATCAATAAACCTAACATGTTTCTGTGAATTTGTTCACAGGAAGTTGGTCGAATTTCAATAATAAAGAGCATAATTATTGTGCAAAACCAATAATTTACTGCCCATTTTTTGTGTGTAATCAGTGGTTTCAATTTCTTACTCTCATGCTGATTATCTAAAAGATGATTGCCTCTTTTTTTTTTCTTGTAAATATGGTTCGTGGCAGAGGTCGAGGTAGCATGGGCCATGTAAGCAAGACCTCAATTAGAGGTCAAGGTAGCGCTGGTCGAGGTAACATGCCTGTTCCCACAATTAGTTCTCAACAAGGTGGTACCAATTCCTCAGGTGGGCAAGACCAAGTTCAAACATGTCCTACTACTACGCCACCCATTCAAACATCAAGTCATGGTAGCACCCCATCCATTTCTGAATCATCTCCTATAATACCTAATGAGAGCAACGTAATAGGCGAGGGTGCGTCTACTCAGAGAAACGCAATAGGTGAAGGTTCATACGCTCGAGTGATGCGGAGGTGAAGGTGAGAGCAACGATAACGTGCAGCGGACACTTATTTTTCTTTCTCCTTCAGGGTTAGTTTCTGCTTGCACCATTATTATTTTTATACTGTAATTGCTTTATAATAGACTTCATATAATGTCTTCAAATTTGTCCAGGTTGGAACCATCGAGATTATGCTCTGAGACGATAACTGAGATTTTCAAGAATGAAATTGAGCCTAATGGAGTTAACTGGAAAAGTGTCTCACAAGAGACAAAAGATTTTTATCTTGGAGAATTCGAGGTATAATAACTGAAACGTTTCTCACTAATTACCGTTAGTGTTCAGAACGAAAAATAGATTTTTTTTTTATTTAACTTTGACTATGAGATGTAGAGCTTTATTCTTAATCGAAGCCGTCATAGTAAGTAACCAAGAACATGTCTAATAATCCCTCTGTCTCAATTCCTTGCAACACGGGCAACATCTCATTCTTTTCACCTGTTAGAGAAAGCTGCAGTTCTTTTACTTTCCCGTTTATTGGGTGACTGATGGTGCTTTTCTTATAACTCAGGTCTTATAATTTTTTTTTGCTGAGATGATGAGTTTATTGTTATATTCTACTCTGTAAAATTATTTCAGAAGGCATTCTATTGGGATTCTTCGATTGATAGTGAAGTGAGGAAGCAATGGCGTAGAAAGGCAGCGAGAAGGTACTGTGATTTCATTAGCTCAATAAAAGGTGAGGGAATTCGGCCAGTTTATGTTCCGAAAGAAACATGGGAAAGTTGGAAGAGCTATTGGGCAGATCCTAAGGTTATTGAAAAATCAAAAATAGCTTCAAAGAATCATCGTGGCGGTGAGGATGCAGTTGCTAGTGGGACTCACACGGGCGGATCTATTTCCATCGGAGAGCATCACCAGAGACTTGTAAGTTAATTCCGTGGCTTTTGCGTTTGCCTAACTAAATTGCCATCATGAAGGTGAATGCCTCATCGATTCAAAGATGTTTATGTTGGCAAGTTTGGACTTGTAAGTTATTTGTTGTTTTCGAAAATTTACTGTAGGTTGAAAATGCTGAAAATCTATATAATTATATAAAAGAATTGGCCTTTATCTCTAATTTTCTCACTAAAAAAAGAGCAATAAAAATAGCATATTTTCACTCATTAATTGAGTCATTTACTCATTATTTCGGGTATAGTAACAAACATAACGTATGAGAATTGGGTGCCACCGAACGGACGTAACGTATGACTTAATTACGAAATACTTTCATTAGTGTTGATCCTTTTTCCCGATCATGTCAAATTCTCAATTTTTCTTTAAATATACTATGAGTAGGCTATGGCGTTTTACCTACATATCCAATTAGAAAGACATGTATTCTATAATTGTGTTTATTGGACTTGCGATATAGCCTATTTGCGAACAAATTCTGAAGATAATGATCAGGATCGATTATCCATTGACTGTATGGGTTCATGGACCGCCACGGAGTACTAATTAATACTATTAGTTTTTAAATTTTTTCTCTCATTTTCACCATAACTTTTACCGATTTCCCGCCTTCAATTAGTTTTTAAATTTTCATGAACATATTCGATATGGACTCGCATATGTAAAAGGAATATGTCAAAATATATTCTCTCATCGTGACATTGGTTGTCGTTTTTGTTGGTTTTGGAAGTTACTAAACTATGTATATTTTTTTCTTGTATAGGCTATTAAAAAGGGTCGAGATCCAACACCAAGTGAGGTACATTTGCACGTCCATACACACGGTCATGATGGAAAATCTTTTGTTGGTGAGCGAGCCCGAATCGTGCATGTGAGTCCACATTCTATAATCTTCTATAGGAAGTTTCTTTGTTTAGTCCCATCACATTCAAGAAAAGAGCGAAAGCCAATGGCTGATAGCAATATTAAAGCCAAACTCGATCGAACTTTTTAGCCCTCATAAAGGCCTTCATTAAAGTGCTATAAGTAACCACATCGGGACTAGTACCCTATAGAAATAGCAAGACCACTATCAAGAAACCTTTTTTCCGCTCACATAATCCCCGCACACAAGGCAAGTTTGTTTAAAAGATGGAATCTCTCAAAGCTACTTAAAAGATACTATCTTAAACATAGTGGGAAACATTAACTACATATATAAATGATGCTTATAAGGAAACCAAGAGTAAAAGCCATGCCAGAAATTAAGACACAGTACTAGATGGGTAAAATACTTAATCACAACAAAAGTGTGTAAAAAAAACCCCATCTGCATCCGTTAGTTTAATTTAAACACCAAACAAGTCTTGATAGGGCTTTGTTAAACACTGGGTACGAGTAAGTTTTTAACATACTAGATGGAAGGGGGATGGTTAAATATCAACTCAACTACACAACCATTTGCAAAGCTATCTAATCCAAGATTAGCACTACCATTATATAAAGTGGCGATTTATTAGTATGTACTTGTCGATTTCGATTCGCTTTTTTATGTTAACAAATATGTTTTTTACGAACACTCATATTCCTTTAGCGAGTAAATCAATAATTTCGCTTTTGTTTTCTCAAAGTAGGCTCATTTCACTTCAACTTACTTCTATGTCTTTATCTGGTTCACTAAAGACACTTCAATCACTTGATCTTTCTAGGAAGTCACTTTCAGGTTCACTACCTGTTCAAATTTGTTCTTGGTTACCTTATTTAGTTAATCTTGATCTTTCTGGTAACTCTTTTACTGGTTCTGTACCACCTGAGTTTATTAACTGCAAATTCTTGAACACTTTTTTGCTAAATGACAACAAAATTGCTGGATTAATACCATTTGAGATTGGCAGGTTGGACCGGTTGAAACGGTTCGGTGTGTCAAATAAAGTCTTTCTGGTGTGTCAAATGTGGAGTTGGGGAAATTTTTAATATTGATCTTAAAATCCATGTCCTTCTAGTGAGTTAAGTAATGCCTGTGTTTTTGGATGCTTTTATCCTCGTATATCATACCAACCGAGAACCATTGGATTTTATTATCGTTGAGCTGGGAATTGGGCACCATCATGTTAATGTAGTAAATTTATGCTTATGGTCAATTTTGTATACTTCTGCAAGTAAATCACCTATTGGTTTTCTGACTTTAGTTTCATTACTTTAAGCATCTTCTTCTGGCTGTAGAACTCAAGTGTACATAAGTTGGTTTTTTATATCAATGCTTGCAATGGTCTATGATGTAAGCTCACTCATCTTCATCTATGTAAGCTAGTTGATTAGAGATAATTTGTTTTCTTAACAGATCTATAATTGGTTTATTTGAACTAAGTACTTTTTTGTGTAAGCCGCTATAATTCTTTGGCTCCTTAATGTTGAATAAAGAGTTAGGTTTTTATCTATGCACCTGTTATCTATATGAAGTTCTGGTACACCAAAAAATGCAGCTTCTCCTACTCGGGACTTGGGTCCAATCTTTACCATCTACTCTTCACATCCGCTTGTTTGAAATTTTTGTTTGGTAGTAACTAGTGATTACTAAGTTCTGCACAGATTCTTTCATCGATCTCTGCACAGATTTATTCGCATCTTTTAGAGAGCATAGTTAGTTGTTGAAGGGAATAATGGACTTTGTGGGAATCCACTTGGAAATAAATGTAGTAAGTTGAGTAATAAGAGTCTTGTTATTATTATAGCTGTTGGTGGTGTTGGTGCTTTAGGATCTTTAATTCTTGGATTTGGGATTTGGAGATGGTTTTTGGTTTAGCCAAACTAGGAAAATAGAGAGCTTGGTGATGGTAAAGGTAGTAGTAATAATGGTAGTGATTGGGTTGAAAAGTTGAGAGCTTTTAAGATTGTTCAGTTTACATTGTTTCAAAAACCTATTAACAAGATTAAGCTTAATGATTTATTAGCAGGTACTAATTCTTTTGATAGTGAAAATATTGTAATTTCAACTAGGAATGGTGTTTCTTATAGAGCTATGTTGCCGGATGGATGCATTAGCTATTAAAAGGTCGAGTAGTTGTAAATAAGCGAAAAATAGTTTCGGTCGAGATGAATCAGTTGGGGCAACTTAGGCACCGAATTTAGTGCCTTTATTAGGTTTTTATATAGTTGATACTGAAAGGTTTTTGGTGTATCAGCATATGCAGAATGGAAGTTTGTATTCCCTTTTACATAGTAATCTTAGTACGGTGTTAGGAATGGTGATTTCAAGCTTGTTTTACAAGCTTTGCTTGGTGCGGCAGAGGACTTTCTTGGAGAACACTTATATCTCATTATTTAGAAAGTGATTTTCTTTTTACTAGCTCGCGAGCTTGCTTTGCAATTTAGTAGTTGCAGGTCAAGGAACTGTAGATGAATGATTATAGTGATCATAGTGCTTGTAAATGAATGATCATAGTGATCATCTTGGTCACTTGCTGGATAATGAACCAGTGAGACATAGTTTTGTTATCAAACCTGGCAGTGCACTTGCTTTTCCATATTTGCCAGCATATGACAGTTGGTAAGCATTGTAAAATGGTTTTATGAACCTCATTTTTAGGCTTTGCCAACCACCACTTCATAGCTTTTTGTCTTAACCTGTCCATGGATCAGATTAATTCCACATGAATTGTAGAAGAAAGTCCAAACTTGATTAGCAATATAACCACAACTAAACAGATGGTAACTAGTCTCCTCATAGTGATTAGTAGTACAACAGCTACAGATGGAAGATAAATTCACTCCAAACCTTTTAACTGCAATATCAGTAGCCACCCTATCCAGAAGAACTCTCATCATAAAAAAGGAAATTTTGAAAGGCAGTTTCTTGTGCCAGATGCACATGCCAATTATTTTTATGAGGTAATAAAGGAAAGCAATGTTTCATATGTGGGTGTGTGTTAAGATGAAACATCATTTATTGTTTTTTCTAGGACCAGATTATTTATTTTATAGATAAGTTAATTGATGTATGTTTTGAGAATACTGTTGGTGTTTCATTTAGGTATTTTCACTGTAATAGTTTAATAACTGTTTTGTTTAATTCATGGTGGTTAGTTTAGAAAGCACCAATCTGGTTATATTGTTGATGTTCAGCTTTTGAATTGTTCTCTGAACTTATCAAAACTTAAAAATAAAAAATAAAAAAAGAAGCTTTGTTTGCTTCCTTTATTGAGACAGATATCTTGAATTGTATTGAAGCTTTCAGGGCATTATTCTTGTTGTATTTAATGGTTCTCGTACATTTGCTTACTGTTAGTGAAATGAGTTTAACTAATTATCACTCTCATTTACAGGAAAAATATCAAGAAATACTACAAAATCAATCACAAACTCAATCTGAAGTTGATCAATGTCAAGCCTATTACGAAGCCGTAGGAGGGGTAAAGAAAAGAAGAATATATGGTCTTGGATCTCAAGCACACTTATATTATGGGCCGAATCTTCGTCCTTCTTCTGCATCTGATGCTACATCCTTAGTACCACCTCCGAATGCTCAACCGGCAGCGACGGGAACTTTGGATGAGTTAGTGACGCGATTAATTCTACTTCGGCGATAGCATAATTCGCACCGGCGATCGCTTACTTCCTATTATTGTTGAGCGGGTACGTGGATTGAATCCTTCAGTCTCTTCTCAGATGGACACTCCTAACGACCATCCATCATCTATGGCACCTATAGTTTCAGCTCCAGCTACTGCCAACATTGATAAAGTTCATGCATCGGTTTCTGATGATGATTGTGGCTCTCCAGTCTCTCATTAGTTAGTTTTGTGGTTTGGACTTTATGGTTGTTAGTTTTGTTGTTTGGACTTTATGGATGTTGCATATGATTTTGGATTTTTCGGTTTGGATATTATCGTTGTGGATGCTCCAAACTTATTTTGCATTCTCGCTATGTATTTTGGACCTTGTAGAATATTAGTTTCTATTAATTAAGTTATTACATGAGTATCTAATATATGCTTGGACAGGTGTATTTAAAATATTATATAAAATAAAAAATAAAAAAGATTTGCGACGGATTTCAAATGTTGCGACAAATTATTTTCGTCGCCAAAAGGAATGCAGAAATGTGTATTAAAAGAATTGGCTACGGAATTAGCGACAAAAACTATTGGTCGCCAATCAGAAGAAACGACGAAATAACTCATACAATTAGCGACGAAATTTATTAACATCGTGACGGATTTCATTCGTCGCTCATATTGGCAACAAATAAAATCTGTCGCCAATCCGTCGTTAATCCAGCGACGGATTCATTTTTTTTGTCGGCAAATTGCTAGCTACGAGGATTTTACCGACGGATTCAATTCTGTAGTTATTCTGTAGCTATATTGGTTTAGCAACAGATATATGCTATTTACCGACGGATTTCGTCCGTCGCTAAAACCAGTTTTTTTTGTAGTGATTATAGCCATTAACCTCAATGAAATTGAGAGATATTAAATCTACACTTTCTTGCAAAGATTCAACCTTTTTCAACAACTCATTCTCTTTCTCTTTCAAATCTTCATACACTATTGGTCCTATGCAATACACTGCATTGTTTGGTGTGGAGTAAGAAACAAAATCTGGATTCTTTTCGAAATCACTTAAAGATGGAAAGTCAATCTCACAAATAGTTGGATGCTCCAATGGATCCTCATCAAACTTTGGAGGTAAATCCTCAACTTGTGGATCTAATTCATTCTTCTCCTCCATTTCTTTGTTCCACATTGATGGGACCAATGATTTGTAATTTGGTCACAAAAGAATCATCAACATACTTGGAGTTTTTAGCAATATCTTCTGGATTCAAGGGAATCAAATTGATTTTTCGCCCATCCTTTGTAAAAGAATAGGTATTACGGTATACATCATATTTAGCACCCCTATCATACACCCATGGTCTTCCAAGTAATAAGTGGCAAGCATCCATCTTTGTTACATCACACCAAACAAAATCTTTATATACTTTGCCAATAGAAAAAGAAACTAGGCATTGACGAGTTACCTCTAAGCCATCACAATTCTCAAATTCTATGTTGTAAGGATATGGATGATGCTTGGTTGACAAGCCAAGTTTAGAAACCATCTCTTCAGAAACAACATTAATATGACTCTCATTATCGATGATCACCGAACATACCTTACCATGTGAGGTACATCTAGTGCAGAAAAGAGATTCTTTTTTCTTTTCATCTTCTTGAACCCAACATTCTCTTCTTTCTTGAATATAATCCATGAAATTACTCAACTGCGCTCTGATACCAAATTGACGCGATTCGTGGTGTGAAATAGGCTCTGATACCAAATTGATGTGATTCGTGGTGTGAAATAGGCTCTGATACCAAATTGATGTGATTCTTCGAGTTAACAAAGAACCAATCGACCAGGATCTTGTTCTTGAAGCGATTGATGGGCAGAATCAAGAAACAGATGTATCTCAAGTTGTAGGCGTCGGATTAAAGTGATTCAAAAACTATGTGAAAGATAACGATTTCAACTATAAAAATAGCTCTTGAATTGTTTAAAACAAGTAAATATTGAGGGTACAATGATGGAAAGAAAATTAGGGTTACGGGTATAAAATAGAACGAAATTGTTTTCGAGAAACGTGTTCTTGAATGATCAAGAACCAACAAAGTTCCTAAGTCACCACTTGAAATCAACTTACGTGATAAAGAAACACCACACGCTATTGAAAACAAGATAAAGACTATCACCATCTTGCTTGGAACAAAAAACAAGGATAAAGAACACCAAATAGAGAAAATAACTCTATTGCAAACTAGGGTTTAAGCTCAAAAACGTGAAATTCTATATTTACAAGTCATGAGAACCCTTTATATAGGCCTAGGGTCTCTTATTTTATGACTACAAATCCCTATTCTACTCTAGAAAGGAAATAACTAAAAACAAGGAAAGTAAAATCCCTATTCTACAAGGAAAATAATAAAGAAAACTAGAATCCTACTAGAACTAGGATAAAGATCCTACTAATGATAGGAAATTAAATCCTACTATAATATAAATCAAGAAACAAGAAACCTATTTAGAAAAGGATTCAAGAAACAAGAATGGGAAATAATCTTCAAACTTGAGCTTCTTGGACTTTTCTTTTTCTTGAATTTCAGTCTTGTGTTTCTTGATTTTCTTGGATTTCTTTAGCTTCTTCATCTTTCATCAAGGGTTGTTGTTGTTGTGAAATTTCCGGCAGATCTGGCCTAAAATCGTCGGTTGATCTGGCCGGAACTAGTGGTTGGTGTTGTTGTATTCATGAATAAGACGATTGTATTCACTTTTTTGAGCTTTTTTTTGTTAATATTTTAGATTGTATTCATTTTTTTAGGGTGTATTTGTTAATTTTGGAGTATCTATATTTTTATGTATTCAATTTTACTAGCTGTATTCATGAATACAACGAGCCCTTTTATGAATACAAATAGTCATTTCATGAATACAGTGAAAAAAAAAAGAAAAAAATTGTTGTATTCATGAATACAACGAAAAAAAATGTATATAGCAGAAAAAAAACGAATATAGCGAAAAAAAAAGTATCTACGCCATGTAAATATTGAAAATATAGCTATGCTCAATTTTGAACCCCTAAATTGTAGTCATTTATGCAAAATTCCCAAACGTTTAATTGTAATATATTTACAACAAGTTGGAGCAAAAAAGACTCTAGTCTACATCAGAAAAGAAATTTGAAGTGACATGATTTATTTATTTTTGATTTTCGCTTTTGTCAATTGCATATGACATCTTATCTTGAGCACTGGGCATTTGGATCCTTCTTAATGGGGACATAGTTCACACCAGAAAACCTTCATTATACGACAAAACCATGAACATAAATTTAATTCTTACGTTTAAGGTTTTTATTTGTGTTACAGTTCGGATGTGAGTTATACTATTTCTAAGTACAGCATTAAGCCCAAATATATACTACACTACTAAACAATCATGGTCCCTAAAAATGGGCAATCAGGTCTCATAACTAATAGAAATAGCGCTCGCTAGCTGACAAATTTTCGGTAAATGGCTTTGTTCTACTTTCGTTTTTGTTCATTTGCGATTTTTTAGATGGCTGTCTAATTTTATTTTAGCAAATTAACTTTTTTTTTTATGAAAAAATATTAAATCGCTATCTAAAATTTGTTGTTTTGAAAGGCAATCTAATGTTTTGTGTTTCCAAAAACTATATTTGCATAACTTTTATAAATAAGGATAAAATCTAAATAGTGATCTAAAAATAATCAATAGTGTATGTAAATCCACCTAAGGTGCTAACGGTCACTTTTCAGCCTTATTCTTTAAAAAAATTGTTCTTATCCCGAAGTTTCAAGTTTCACAGGTAAAACTCTAGGAAATTATATTGAGTTTCACTTTTGAAATTTAAAACTCCAAAAGAATGATTATTTTTCAATTACAAGAATTGAATAGTAATATCTATTATTGAATTTCCCCGTATCTAGCTTAATTAGTTGCATACTTGCATGTCTTATGTAGTTAAGTTCGAAAATCCTTAAATAGCAATAGCTATGTACCAATCATACACTCGGGAAATATTTTGTATTATGATGATTCATCATAAATTGGCTAGTTGTAACTCTAGCATAATTTTCTTCCTTTATTCGATCATGGGATGCCATGGCGATATACGCAAGCCCATATAGTTGAGTTAAACTTGAAAATCCTTATTTGAAAAAAACAAAGTAGTTCTGTTTTGAAAGGAAGAGAAAAATAAACGGGAGTTTTGTATATGCAATTGGAAATCTCCTTAATATATTACCTGATGACAACAAAGAATAAGTAAAAGAGAGTGTTCTGGAATGCTGATATCAACTTTATAATCTTGATATAAAGAAACAGCCAGGAACGACCAAAGAAATAATGAAACGAAATGCTAGTTGATTGGCGATAGTGATGTCTTGTTTGCTAAGTTGAATCATAAATGACATTTGTATGACAATATAATTTTTTTACCACATCAATAAATCAAAACGTGCCGACGCAATAGAAGGATTATACTGATCTGCTTCACTTGATTACTTGATGAAAGAAGTAATGCCTTCTAATTTATTTAAGTCTTATTGCTTATGATTATTGCTTATGATGTAGACTTGACCGCATCAATAAATCAAAACGTGCCGATCCAATAGTAGAATTATACTGATCTGCTTCAACCTGATTGCTTGAGAAAGAATTAATGTCTTCTAATTTATTTGAAGTCTTATTGCTTATGATGTGGACTTGAACCTAATAATGATGTATAATTGGTGTTGTGGCATATACCATAGTTAGCCATTTCACAGAAATATTTTCACCGTTAAGTCTACAACAAAATTCTGAAGTTGTTCTACGTAGAGATAAGTGACGGATTTGCTCCTGTTCGACATAGGTAGTTTTTACCATTTTTTTTTTTCAAAAAAGTATTGAAACATTATTTGGTCATGGAATTTGACCAATTGAAGAAGAATTTTCACGTTTCAAAAACTGGTTTGGGCAATTCATTTGGGTGAAAGTACAATGCATGTCCAAACACAACTTCAACTTTCAAAAGACTATTTTCTAACACAAATTTAGAAACTCCTTTTTTCAAGTTTCAATCGAATGTATGTCCAAACGCTAGCATAGCGTATGAAAAATACATTTATAGTAAGTTTGAATCCAATCACAAAATAGTACTCCATCTGTTCTAATTAGGAGGGGGCTAATTTGCTCATGAAAACATGACTTGTCTAAATGCTCAAATTTGACACGTTAATGACGTGTTAAATTTAGATCATGTAAAAGTTTGGTTAATATGTAGTTCAAATTAATCATTGAGAAACACTGTCAAAATATTTTAAGATTTTTTTTGTTTGATATGTTTATATATAGCAATAATATAGAAAAAAAGTTTTATAAGGCAAGTTTAGAACCGATGCCCATCCGGCTACAGCAGGTGGGAAGAAACATGATGATTGCATGCACCGGTTCTTACCAGGACTTACAGATGCTTGGAATGACTTGTTTGCAGCATTTTTAAGCAAATATCGAAGATAGGACCTAAGTTATGACGATTTCATTCTTTATGTACAATTTCTTCTTTTAATTTCTTACAATTTCTTTCTTGAAGGCAATCTTGTTACAACTTGGTTGTAGTTGTTTCTCATCTATAATATTTAGTTAGCGACTGAATATTAAAATTCGCAGAAAACAACTGCTAGCCCTTCCATCACCTGAAGGTAAATGTGTATGTGACACTTCACTAGTAAATGGCGAAAATTTGTCCAGACCTATAGCTCATTTTTTTCTTGTTTGATCAAAGCTGGCTTACTGCAGTAATGGTCAAATCTGGAGTCCAGAACCAAAATACCCCTAAAAAAGTGGGGTTGAACCAAAATACCCCGGGAAAAAAAAAAACAGTGACAAAAGTATCTTTAATACAGTAAAATACTGCGTTAAAGATTTTTTTTTCTATAATGCAGTATTTTATTGCGTTATAGAACCCAGTTTAAAAAAAAAAAAATTTGGTCAACTTTTTTTTTTTGCAACACTTAGTGTTTTTTTTTCCATACTTTGACCAACGATTAGTCGTGTGTCAAGACTCCGAAACGTCAATATTTTATATAGAACCTGATTTTTTTCTGCGTACAATAATATAGGCTCAATACATCAAGGATATGTAAACGTTCGGATCGTCATTTTAGGGGTTGAAAAGGAGCCCGAAATAAATTTTGTTTGAAAATTTTAGGTTTAATGTTCTATTTTGGGCTTTTTTCATTTTTGACCCTTCGGCCGAAATTATTTACGGGTGCTAGCCAAAATATACAAAACATATACACCGACTATGTATATTTATGTTTATTATATGTATAGTTATGTATATTTATACTTAATATACAAAACATATACATTTGCCGGTATTATTTCCTAGAGCGGTCGTAATTATCCCTTCTATTTTTGTAAGGTTATTTTAGTCAACTTTATATGTCGAGAAAATTAGTGAGCTAAAGTGAAATTGACATTCACAGCTACATTACCCCAGGATTTTTATGTTGAAATTTATTGCGTATCATCATATTATAAGTAAAGAAAACTAAAAAGTTTACGCCAATTTGGGGAAAAATTGAAATTGAATAGGATAACAGGTGTTTTTTGTTTAAAAAAAAAAAAATCGGCTCGGCCAAACCACCTTGCGGTAGATGTCGAAAAAATACGCATACTAAAAAAAAATCACGTAAAACAGACATCCGAGCTCAAAGTTAGGACCATCTAAAGTTTGACCACTTTACAACTAGTTTTTCTCCCTATATTTTTTAAATACATTTTTATCTAATTGAATTAGATTTATATTCAAAATAAAGTTATGTCTTGATTAAAAAATAACACGCTTAAATGAAAACCTTAAAAAATAAAATACTTAAACCTAAAGTTTTCAAACAAAACTTACTTCAGGTACCTTTTCAACCAGAAAAGGTCATAAATAGTCCCTTATCTATGGGAGTAGGTCTAAAATGGTCCCTTAACTATACACTTACCGATTTTAGTCCTCTAACTATCAAAAAACTTATCAAATTTGGTCTCCGTCTATTTTTTTTATACAAACAGCAGTACAAACTCATAAACCTTCGTGAGATTAATCATTAAAATATTTCTCTCTCTCCTCGCTTTTTTTCTTTAAGTTTCTTTTTTTTTTTTTTTTTTTTTTTTTTTTTAAAAGAGCATTTTGGCACACACGAGCTCTAAAATTTGAAAAGATTGGCACAAAGTAACCATTCTTCTCAAACACTACTAAAAACTGGTAAACGCGGAAAAAAAGTGATGGAAAAACCGACGTAAAGACCGACAATTCTACTCGTTTTTTTCAATAATTTTTTTAAATCTTTTTTTTTGTTAAGAAAATCGACGGATGCATCGATTATTTTTTGCACAAAAATGTGCGAAAAAATATAATTATTTGTTATATTATTTTCTAAAATCCTTACCGATGGAGTCCATCGATTTTTTTTTTATTTTTTTAATAAAAAAAACCGACGAGACGAGTCCGTCGGTTTTTAGAGCAAAAAACAATATAAATTAAATCAATGTAAGTATATGAACAAGAAATATCGTGATCTAGTGGTAAAGCCCTTTAATGTAAGAAAATCGGTTCGACTCAAGTTCCTACATTTCATTCTTTATTTTCAAAAAAAAAACAACTTGAGACCATTAGGTTTTTTTTTTTTTAACAAAACCGATTAAAAAATAACACACGTTGGTTACGAAACGAGAGAGAACTTGAGGAAAAAAGTTGAGGTTAAAGAATGAACTTCAAATATAGGTTTGAGGAATGGTTTAACGATTAATCTCACGAAGGTTTATGAGTTTGTACGCTATTTTTATAAAAAAAAAAATAGATGGAGACCAAATTTGATAAGTTTTTAGATAGTTACAGGACTAAAACCGGTAAGTATATAGTTAAGGGACCATTTTAGACCTACTCCCATAGCTAAGGGACTATTTATGGCCTTTTCTCCCTTTTCAACTCCTAAAACGACGATTCGAACGTTTACATATCCTTGATGTATTGAGCCTACATTATAGTACGTAGAAAAAAATATCAGGTTCTATATAAAATATTGACATTTCGGAGTTTTGATACACGACTAATCGTTGGTCAAAGTATGAAAAAAGACACTAAGTGTTGCAAAAAAAAAGATTTATTAAAATAAGATGTTGCGATCTTTTTATGGAAAAAAACACTAAATGTTCCTTAAGTGTGTTATTTTTTAATGCGTAACTTTATTTCGAATATGTTGCAAAAAAAAAAATCGTGTGAATCAGACGTCCGAGCGCAAAAAATCGCGTATATTCAAAATAAAGCAACGCATTAAAAAGCAACACACTTAAATCTAAACCCTAAAAATAAAAAACTTTAAGCTAATGACAACAAGTCTTCAAACAAAAATGGACTTCTATGTATATAAAACACTTAAACCTAAAGTTTTTAAACAAAACTTACTTTGGGCACCTTTTCAACCCCTAAAATGATGATCTGAACGTTTACGTATCCTTGATGTATTGAGCCTACATTATTATTTAAAAAAATCGATTCTATATAAAATATTGACATTTTGAGTTTGACACATGACTAATTGTTGGTCAAAGTATGAAAAAAAAAAACACTAAGTGTTGCAAAAAAAAAAAAAAAAGGTTGACCAATTTTTTTTTTTTTACTGGATTCTATAACGCAGTATTTATTGAAGAAAAAAAATTCTTTAACGCAGTATTTTACTGCGTTGAAGGACTTAACCGCGTCGTTATAGTTAAGTCCTTTAATCCAGTAAAATACTACATTAAAGGTACTTTTATCACAATTTTTTTTTTGGGGATATTTTGGTTCAACCCCACTTTTTTAGGGGTATTTTGGTTCTGGACTCTCAAATCTGGCCACTGTCTAACATGGTTCCTGAAATCTAGAGATACCAACACGCCACCCCCACCCCCTCAACCCTAACCCCAAAACAAACAAAAATAATAATAATCAATTTTTGGTAAGGGTTGGGTGGTTAGACTATGATCCATTATCTAGCCCACTAGTGGCATTTGGCCCGTATTTTCAAAACTAAGATTAAAAGTTAAATTTGTAATTATTTTTTATTTTTTTTGCTTTTTGTGACATTAAGTTATTGAAAGATTTGTTCGATATTTTCTGCAAACTCTAGCACAGGCCGAAAATCAAGATTAAAAACTAAAATTGTAATTATTATTTTTTCCGCTCTTTGTGACTTAAATTCTTGAAAAATTAGTTTGATATTTTTAACAAACTCTTAAAAATTAAATACTTCCCATATATTTAAATTGCATAAAAATATTTAAAAATTGAACAAAAAATCTTTTTTTGTCCTTACTTTAGACCTTTTTTTTTTTCACCTTCAAACATATATATGATATAAAGTCTCTTAATTTTTTAACAACATTCAATATGAACTATAACGTTTTCTTCCAAAAAAGAAAAATAGTTTGGTTCTAGAGACATCAATTAAATATGCCATATTTATTCTTTTGTTGAGATTTTAATGAGATTACTTACAAACAAAGATAACTTTCAAATAAATAAAAATAAAATTTTATCCTTTACAATTGTTTGTAGATGTTAATTCCAATTAAATTATACAAAATATATCGAAAAGATGAAAAAAATTAATTATTTTTCTCAATACAATTAGTCTTTCCTTTTACTTTCTAAAAATTTACGCGATGAGATAATGACATTTTTCTTTTGTTAGTTTAAATGGAACATTTTTTTTTTATAAAATGTATATTTTAATGATTTTCTCAAACACAAATGAACATGATTCATTTAGTCATGTTTTTTTGTGCTAACAAACACTGCCTAATATATTTTTTAACAATCGAAAAAAAAAATACTCAAAAAACATAAAAAGTTTACTTGCTTTTGTCACAAGTTGTTTTTGACATTACTATTGCATGGAAAACTAAAAAATTATTTCATTAACTACATATTTTCAAAGATGTTCTCAACATTAAAATTCCTCCGAAAAGTTCAAATTATAATTTCTTTTTATATAATTTTTAAGTGTAAACATATATTAAAAAAATATTTATGAATTCATGCAAAAAATTAAACTGATTGATCGCGTCACGCCTTGCATCATTTATTTTTGATGTTACACTGTTCATTACGCATAGAAAGTATTACTAAGTATGTGTGCATCAAATTTAAAAAATAAAAGATTATAATACACCAAATAATATAAAAAAAAATTGATTTTGTTAAACACGAGCAATATGGCTAATCAACATTCAAACCGACAAAACATGCCGATGAGAAGATTCAAATTTTAATATTGTTAACAAATGATTAGATAAAAATAAATATTTTAAATAACAATATCTAATCCAAATGAAAACCTATTTTATTCATTAAATTTTCAAAATTTCACACCAAATAATTAAAGAGCTGTTAATAAGAAAAAATTTAATTTTTTGCACAATACATATTTTAATTAAGGTAATTAATTACAAATGTGGTATGTCCTCTCATTCAAATTATGCATAGTGATTGTGTGTTTTTTAATTGATATCATCATAATTTATAATTTTTAAAGCATAATTTTTTAAATCTACCAAAATTGAGTGTGACACCTTAAGTAATAAAGAAATAAAATAGGAGCAAAAATAAGGCATATGCCACACCAAGCACTAATTTTTTTTAATTATTAAGACCTTTAAAACAGGCGCCTTCACCAGCAGAGACCACGTTGGCAAAACTACTGCTAGCAGGAAAGGGAAACAGGAAGAGCACAGAAGCACGACAAACAGTATTCTAACTCAGATTGAAATCATATTTTTATATATGCAAACTTACATTTAGAGAAGGTTACAAAAGAGCCTTATAAAAAAGAAAAGCTTGGGAGCTTTTAATTTAGTTGATCTGCACGTCAATCACCTTCTTCTCAACTTTGGTCTTAGGAATCGAGATGAAAAGAACTCCATTCTTCAATTCTGCTTTAATTTTATCTGTATCAACATTATCCGGGAGAGCTAAACGAGTGTCATAGGAGCTGTAATTTCTGCCCCAGAAGTGTTCATCATTTCCGCCTTCTTCCTTTTTGTGTTCGCCTTTAATGATAAGCACGTCATTTTCCACGGATACTTTCACGTCTTCTTTGGAAAGCCCAGGCACGTCGAAACGCATCTTGATTTCGTTTTCATCATCATGGATGTCCCAAGGAGCGCGTATTTCCCCTGCTGCTGCTCTGTTCCTTCCTGGGAATGTCAGGGTATCTTCGAATAGTCTGTCCATAGTGTCTATCATCTGCCGCATTGTTCTCATGGGTGACATTGGATCTAACATTCCTGTTCATCAAATTAACCAAACATCTTAATCGCAACTAAATTGGCAGGGCTAATTAATCAAATGCTACGAATTTCAAGTATATAGGTTCAAGATTCTACTTATTTTAAGTTACTAAGTACTAAATTAATTATTCTTACATATTCATGAATTTCTTAAGACCTTAGGCGACCCCAATAATATAAGAATAAATAATAAATTTTGAACCTAGTAAATTATATGAAATGTGATACAATTTCAAACGGAACACATAAATTCAAATCATGAATCCTTGGAAGATCGTGAAAGTAATTAATAGTAGCACGTTAACTTGCATCTGTGGTGTTAAAAATTCCTTAGTTTGATACATGTCAATTCTTTAATTTTGTGCACAATTGACCATCAAAAAATAAAAAAAATAAAAAAAATGGAACAGAAGGAGCAATGAAACATACCAAAAGGGGAGACATCAAGAGCCATCCTCCTAGGACGGCGTTCAACAGCAGTGCCTTGGTTGTTTCCTCCTTGACCACTGCTGACATGAACGTCCACTGATGTATCTTTGTTATCTCCAGTGGCCTGAGCTACCAGCCTAGGCGCTGGCCTTCGTATGTTGCATGCAGATGGAAAGAAAACAGAGCAAGGTGCAGCTATCTTGTTGTTAGTCCTATAAGTTGCAACATTTGACCCTAAAGGAGACGCTGATGAAGATATTATAGTTGTGCTAGCCATTAGGAACACTAGAACAAATTCAGAAAGAGAATCTCTATCACAGGATATTGTTATCAAGATTTCTTTCTTAGTGAATTGGTCTTGTTTTCACTTTTTGTGTTGCTTAAGTTAGTGCAATAGAAGAGGGTATTTATAGGGAGAAGAGAGAAGGGTGTGGAGGAATCTTGAAAGTTTTAGATAAAACAGTGAAGGAGTGGTGATTGCCACAGTTCTCTCCATCAATCTCCCCATATTTCTTCTGTGTTCTCGAAACATCGCATATTTTCTAAACTTTAGAGATGTAGGGTCTCTCTTTCAGCATTATTACGTTTTGAAATATTATCATGAACTTTGCAAAATTAATCATTTATACAGTGCGTCAATCAACTTCATTGTATCACATATGTTTATTTCCAATTGATCAAATGAAATTTGACGATGGTTATTTTTTTGGAAATGAAAATGTTGCTCGTTTTCTTATCTTAAATATTGAAAATTGTACTTTTATAAAGTGCTAGTTGATGTCCCATTTTGGTCCAAAAGCTGTTCAATTGAAGTATTGAACCTTCGAAATAGACAAAATTTGGACATAGAAGGGGCGGGGTGGCTCAACATATTTAGTGATCTAAAGCCGCATTATATTAAGAGGCCTTAAGCTTCTTTCAATAAATTTTTTAAATTTTTTGACATTTCTTAAATTAACTTTTTGAAAAATAAAGTTATTAAGTAATATTGTTTAATAATCGATTTCCTCTAATAGTTCTTTTCTAATTAACAATATCATCGATTCATTTAATTTTTCTTGAGATATTAGATAAGGAGTTCCTTTTTGAGATTGCATACAAATTTTAGTTTTTACATCCTTCTTTTTTGAGCTTTGAGTGACTTGATTCATATTTTCGAGTTGCTATATTTGAATTTTAGCGTGTAATAAAAAAGAATGCACTTAGGGAGTATACACTTATGGAGTAAAGTATAAAAAGACAACAAATGTGAATTTTTTATTTTTTATTTAAAAAAAAATGCAAGAGAAAGCTCGATCAATAGGGCATGATTCTAGAAGTCGGTAATTTAGTATAAAAATAAACATTTATAACTTTAATTTTCTATATTTTAAGTAGGTTTATCTATAAATATTCTTTGAATGTTTTTATGGTAAAAAATATTTAGTATAAAAACTTAAACTCTTTGAGACAATAGATAGCTTAGTAGGAAGTAGAAGAAAAATAAAAATTATGAGAAAATAAGAAAGAAGATTCAATATGAAGTCATAAAAGTACAATCCTTTAACAGTAACATATATGTGCTATTTGATTGTGTAAAGGTCTACTAAATTTGCTACAGGAAAAGCTACGGAGAGAGAAGTAAAAGCTTCAAATGAAAATTGTGAAATAAAAGTTTAGTGGGGACCATTTTTTTTTTTTTTTGAGGAGTCAGTCAAAAAGGCTACAAATTGAGCATGTGGCATGAAATCATTGCCCCTTAGTCGGAAGCGTCAACGGAAGGCTTCTAGACTCTTATAAGTAATAGTAGTAGTAAAGTCATAGTATGTATTTTTTTCCTTATATCATGACTTTGAATCATTAATGAATTCCTTTCGTTAGTTGTTCTATCTTCTACACAACTCTAATTAATTAGAAAGAAGAAAAGTTAGGAGCCATTTCTCGTAGCCCAATAACAAACTTTTGTAATTTTTGTATCTCTTTAAGAAGATAATTCTACTAAAACTTGGAATTCAAGTAAAGTTTGTCATTTTCATCAGGTTCGTTTCTCCTTGTTGAATTCTTGTTGGATAGATTCATACGGTCAATTTAGTATCGATTTCTTTGTTCCATACGTGTTACTATATACTCCCTACGTCTCATAATAACTGTTATTTTAATAAAAAACACACATATTAAAAAATTAATAATGTTATGTGAAATTTTCCAAATTACCTCTATATAATAAAAAACAAATTACTTTTACCTCGGTATTAGAGCATGCACAAGAAGTAAACATTTTGACACTGGGAATCCAACAATACCAAATTACTATGTGACTTTTTCAATCATCATTTAGATGTTATATACTATATTGTCCAAGGTAGAATTGGAAAAGATTAGCTACTTTATGTCTTGATTTCCTAAGATGACACTTATTATGGGGTAAAAAATTTGATTAAGGTGACACTTATTGTGAAACGGAGGGAGTACTAGTTAATTAAATATTCCTTTAGATTTTGCAACAAACTTTTCTTAATACCGAGACTAGAAAAAAGAAATTAAGTCCCAGCTTAGCATATCTTCTTTGTCAATTTTGCTTTATAATTGTTCAGTTACATTCCAATGCTAATAGACCAATAAGATGTAGTTTTTTTCAAAACAAAAAAAACAAGGATCACCATGGTGGCATTTGGGGTTAAGGCATTGACCCCATAGCCTGTTTATTGCCAAAAAGGATGGGAACATGGAGGAAGACAGAGACCTTGGCCTCCAGAATGAGAGCAAGACTGATGGAGACTCTCCATATATATAGTTAGATAACACAAAAACATCAGCTTGTTTTATGAGATGTTCTCCATAGCAAGTGGCATAAGCTTGTTGCAAATGAAGTAAGCTATACAAAAGTTAGGGACATCGGTCCATATGACACTATCAATAGAGCAATAGAGCTATACATCATTAATGACAAAATGGTTTAATCTTGGTCTGATTCTAAAGTTGGGAATTACCTGTTGGTCCAAGGTCAGTGAGGTAGCAATGTTGTGAGGGAGAAAGTTTAATTTCTCTATGAAAGTAAATTCATTGCTCCTTTCTCCAAGACTAGCCAATTGATCTGCAACCTTATTACCTTCTCTGAAAGTATGAACAAAAGTGAAATTATAGTTGTTAGAGAGGTGGATAATCTGTTGGATGATGTGGTGGATCTGCCAAGGAGAATCCATTTTGCCATTAATCATGTTAATGATGAGTTGAGAGTCAGCTTCAATAATCACATTGTTGAGATTTCTGTTTATGCACTAGTTCACACCTTGAAGAATAGCTTTGGCTTCTGCATAACTGTTGCTGCATTGTCCATAATTATCTGTAAAGGCTATCACTAGGGGTGCACCTGGACCGGGTTGGGTTTGGATTTTTCAAATACCAAACTAAACCAATTTTGTCGGGTTTATCAATGTATAAACCAAATCAAACCAACAAAAGTCTGGTTTTTCAACCTTGAATTTTTCGGCTTTTTTTCTTTTTCGAAAAACTCTTCGTACAAACATATACTTTTGTCACGCCCCGAACCATGGCTTCGGGCGAAAACACAGACTCTATGCCCATCGCATGTGACCGAGCGAATCACATGGCTTGCTAAATCATCATGAGGCATAACATGAGCGGAATATAACGTAAATGCATGATGAGCCTTTATAAAACATAATAAGTCATAATACTTAATAAAATTACTTGTTTAAACATGAGTGCAGAAATAACATGAATGAGCCAAAATGTCTATACGATTCCCAATGTCTGACATAACATAACTGACTTGTCTAGTCTATGAAACCTCTATCACGAGTCCGACTAGAAAACATACTTACGGGGACAAGGCCCCAAGATACCTTAGATGCATAACTAATCATAAAACAAAAGGTTGTTCAAATCCCGAATGAGACGGGGCTCACCAATAAGCCGATACGAATGCCGCTCCCATCGAGCGTACGTGTCGTCCGTAACCGCACCGCATCGTGAAATGTGCCCCTGTGCAATAGAAAGAGGACGCGCACATTGAATGTATCGGTATATAAAGCAACCGCACGAAATAATACGGGATACGGATAACATAATAAGAACCGAAATCGGGATACGAACATAAGTACGAGTACGGATACATACATACATATATATATATATATATATATATATATGTATATATAACGTGAGTAAAACATGTTAAGTAGGGAGAGCATTTCATAAACCAACAACATAATATCACCACGTGGGTACGCGGGAGTCCGGGTACCGCCGATCAAATGAGCCCCCATACCTTGTTGGGTATAAGGTGGAACGTGCTCGATGGATCCATTCGTTGTAAAATTAAGGAATCGCCCTAATCGCGCAGCGATCCTTGTCTCGCGTGGTTACGTAGTTTCAGTGCATTCGAGCCTTCTCAAATTCAAAAGTGCAACTCTCAAAACATGAACATGATATAATTGGCTATTAAGACCATGATTTTCGTGAATTAACTTGTACTTAACTTGTAATCATGATTTCACGAAATAACTTGTAAACATGGTTTCATGAAATATCTTGTATTTATCATATATGTATCTTGTATCATGGCATGAAAGTAATTATATAATATAGTTGCATGAAAACTTGAAGACATGTAGGATATTCATGAAATAATCACTTTTAGTTAAAAACATGCATGCAAGAACCCATGGAATACAAGATATGGGTTTTCATGGATTACTGGGATCGATTCTCAATAATCATATGGAGTTATTAAGAACACAATGATAGAATAATAGCAATTCATACATAATATAATCATGGACATAGACCTAGGGTTATCATGAGCATGGTATAGAAGAAATACTAGTTTTCGTAAGGATTCATACTTTATGGATTAAGAGGCGTGGGGAAGAACAATGATATTCTCACACGTAGATAGCAACCCTACATACCTGTAAACGCGTCAATCCAACGAACTAAATTGCTTCTCTGACGATGAACACCAAAACTCTAGCTTTGAATTGCTTGAGATGGATTTACCTTGGAAATCCTATGTTTTGGTTGAAGAATCATGTTACAATTCATGAATTACTATTATAATTAGGAATCGTTAGAGCGAACTTACTCGGGATGAAAGGAGTGATGAGGAGAGGGGAAAAGTGGTCGCTAGGGCTTTAGAATGAAGTTGGAATGTCCGATAAATGAAATTTCTAGCAAGTGTTGAATTTATAGTACGGGGTCATTTTGGACCCCCTGGCTCACCGAGCACGGTCTATGGCTTGCCCCTGCCTCGCTTTGGGCCTCCCTCGGCGAGCTCCCTTTTCCATTTTACACTTAGACAATTTTCTTAACTTTTTCCCACTTTTGGACCCCTACCTCATTGAGCGCGTCCAAGGCGAGCCCTTGCCTCGCTTTGGGCCTCGCTCAGCAAGCTCCCCTGTTAATTTTATACCAAGTCAATAGCATTTAGTAGAATAGGCATAAATCCTAGCACAGAGCTCCGTTCGGGCTTCACAATATACCGTTGGAAAGATATTTCAAAGGGCTACAACTTTTATGTTTTATGTTTTATGTTTTCTCAAATTATCAACGGATCTTCCGAAAATTGTGCTAGAAGGCAGACGTATCGAAAACTTAGTCGATTCTACCGAATCTGAAGAACCTCTCTATTAGCCATTCTGAGAAGATCATATCTCCTTGGTCCGAACTCCAATTGACGTGGTCCTTATATGCTTGGAAAGTTATTTCTATGCACTATAACTTTCATTAAGGAACCTTTTACAAATTCTCAATGAATCAAGGGGTTATGGGCGCCCGAAGTAGGCTTGTCAACCACTTTCGTAATACGTACAAATTTTCAAATTTCTTCTGAAACTCTTACGATATGAGTCTAACCTTTATTTTAAGATATGGGGTGTTACAACTTTAACTTTATTTCAAATATTTCTTTAGTCCTAGTAAGATACAACTATATAATTAAGGTGTTTCTTAAGAAAATAACACAAAATGTGAGATGAGTGATGACATTGTAATAAAATATTCAACAAACAATTAATGAAATCACATAAAATAAATATTGCTAATTAATAAGACTTAATGAAAATGATCCATAAACTAAAACTACAAAGTCATGCAAAAATAAATGTGGCTACTAAGTATTAATTCAAAGGAAAAAATAATACTAAGTTATGTATTTTAACTGTCTAAAACAATGCAAAACTAAAGAATATATATTGAACATTAATATTGTCATTCCTAGCGTCATAATTGAATTTCTTTTGTTAGCATTAGCATTGGTTTGATTTTGGTTTGGATTTTATTTGAGTTACTAACATCTATTGACTATAAAACTTATTGGACCAAGCTTGAAATAATATGTAAGACAATAATTATGAAAAAACTTAGGAAATATTTATATTACATTACATAAAAATTTTATGAATAAAATATATTTTAAAATTGTATACATCTAATGTCGGGTTGGTTTAGTTCGGTTTGACTTTTTTTAATTAAAACCAAACTAAAATAATTATGGCCGGGTTTTTTTTTTCTCAACAACCAAGTCAAGTCCAACCATTAGTCGAGTTTTTTTCTCGATTTAATTCGGATTGTTGGTTTGGTGCGGTTTCTCGATTTTCTCTGTACCCTAGCTATCACTAAGTTGCCATCACTGTTCCTTATAATTCCACCTCCTACAGCACTGCTAGGGTTTCTTTTGCTGCAATCATCTATATTAAGCAGTGTTTTTAGAGGCATTTTCAGGAGGGGTTCCGGGGCACAAATGAAAGGCACAGATCCATAGGGCGTACGCCCTAGAATTTGGGGCGTAAGTTCCGGGCGCAAAAGCGTAAGCCCTGGGCGTAAAGGCATACGCCCCGGGCGTTAAATTTAATTTTTATGGTTTTAAAAGTATTTTGCTAAAGATTATGATTTTTATTATTGGTGTAATGATATTTATACTTTACATTATCGTGTTTTCATGTTGTAGTAATTTTTTTTAGAATATATAAATAAAGAAGCGACTCTCATAGAAAATAACACTACCATAAATAATTTTCTTATATGATTATGTCTGAAATTGATATGATAGAGATTTCACAGCACTATGTTCCTGAAGCAACTTCAGCTATTTTTTTGTCATTGCTCTTACATTTTTTGCCCTTCTCCTTCTTTGAATATATAAATAAAAGTCAGTGCAAATATTACTTGATTGTGGGAAGGACTAATAGATCTGGAGATTGATAATGAAGTGAATGAAGATTTCATTTTAAAGATTATCTATGCTATTATCATTTTTTGTGTTGTTACCTTTCTCAAATAATAATTATAATAATTCTTTTAATATTATTGGTGATTTATCTGTAGGATTTTAATGAGAACTTTACATTTGCTTATCTTTAAGTAATAAAATTATAAAATTGAAGATACGTGAGACATACAGGCACCCAGTAGATCCATGGGACTTATGTCCCGTGTCTCGGGGCTTACGCTTCACCCCGTACTGTGTAAAACGCCTCGCCTTGTGCCCCTGTCTCTTGAAACACTGGGACCCTCTCCAAAGTACTGCAAATATCAACCGAACCTACAGGAAGATAAAAGTTAGGATATAGACAGTTGATTAACATGATCAGTGATGTTTCTATAGGAGACATGTGGATTTTGTCAAATCTGGCTTTTCATTTGCTTTGCCATATTTCCCAACATATGAAGGTTGGAAGGCATTGGACAAGTGTGGTATGCATTTTTTTGTTAATTCTGGAAAGCCACCATGACATGACGATTTGTCTAGTATCCCCATCTCTGGTATTAATGCCACACCTCTGACTGAAAAGGACCAAACTTCGTAGGCAATATGACTTTTGCAAAATAAATAAAAGTAGATTCATTCATGTGGCCGTTGCAACTAGATGAGATAGGAATTTTGAACTTCCTTTTAATAGACTCATTAGTTGGGATCTTGTTCAGAATCATCCTCATCATGAAGAAAGAAATTTTAAAAGGGATCTTTTTTTGCCAGATCATAGTTGCAGTAAAGGATCTAACTCTTTGCATTCTTAGCTTGTGCAAAAGCAGTTTTGCAAGAAAAGACACCTTTGGCATCTAAAGACCATATAGACAGTGATCATATCCATAGTGAATCTCAACCTGGAGAATGGCATTGATCAAGTTATTAGGAGTTTCCTCTCTGAAATAGTTGATGATCCAACTATCCTCATAAAAAAAATCCTTCACTTTGACATTTTTGGGAGTATTTTGAAAGTTGATAATATCAGCAAGAGCACTCTTGCAACACCAGTTATCCTACCAGAAAAAGATGTTACCATTTCCAATCTTCTAAAGAATAGGATGTTCAATCTCCTTGATGTACATAAGCCTTTTCCAAATATGAGATTGTACATAAACCATTTCCTGATAACAAGATGTTTCCTTTGCAGTACTTTGCCTCGAGAAAATCTCTAAGTAAACTTTTTCTTGATTCTAAATTTCCTCCAAGCTTTAGCAGAAAAAATGTTATAGAAATCCTTCGTAGATCTAAAGCTAGCTCCCCCTTCCGCAGTAGGGAGACATAAGTCCTTCCAAGCTATACAATGGTGCTTGTTTTTGTTACAGTCCTGCCCCCAAAAGAAATTATCAATAATTTTTTCAATTTGTGCAAGAACATTCTTGGGAGGGTCAACAGCAAAAAGGATTTACCTTTACCACCGTAAGATAACAAGTTCCCTTACCATCCTTGGAGCATATTAGAAGATTTAGCAATCATATTATTGAAATAAACAATTATCTTAACTCCTTTATAGATTGGACAACCCAAATATTAAAAAGGAAAATGGAGTTGTTAAAAAACTAGTGATATTTTCAATATCGGTTCCATTTAGACACTTCAGTGGGTTATTCCTATTTCACTTAGGGAAGCAAAACCAACACCAAAGGGGGCGCCACCTCATTGCACATCCAACCAGCCCAAAAGCCCCAATTTTTGGTCAAAACTCCACGAATTTACAAATTAACCAATTTAAAACGGCACAATTTAAGCCATTTTCCTCTCATCGTTGGGATCGATAATCTGCAAAAAGTGTCTAAGTGAAACAAATATGAACAAGTGGCCACTTTAGGTGTTGGAGAAATAGGCCTTTTATTCATTTCTTTTTTATACGTAATGTACGTGGAGAAATAGGTATTCATTTCTTTTTTTCTTCTTCTTTTAGTTTTGACATCTAAATACTAAATATGGCTCTTCTGTTATTTGCAGATTTGGAAACACCTGCTTAGAGCGGTGCTTTTTCTTGTTAAGCTCAAATTTTGACGCATTGAAGAATCTAATTCGTCAAGTAACACTATCTCCATTTTGTTTTGGTTAAGACTTCAGAGGATGTCATAAGATATCGTTTTGCAAAACTCCTAGCAAGAAAGAGAAACAATAAAAGCACAGAAGAATGACAAACAGTATTGTAGCTCAGATTATTCAAACTTACATTTAGACAAGGTTACAAAAGAGCCAAGAAAAAGAAAACCGTGAGCGTTTTGTTGATTTGCACTTCAATCACCTTTTTCTCAGCTTTGGTCTTAGGAATCGCCATGAAAAGAACTTCATTCTTCAGTTCTGCTTTAATTTTGTCTTCTTCAACGTTATCCGGGAGACCTAAACGAGTGTCATAAGCGCTGTAATTTCTGTCCATGAGTGCTCATTATTTCTACCTTCTTCCTTTTTGTGTTCGCCTTTAGTGACAAGCATGTCATCCTCCACAGATACCTTCACATCTTCCTTGGAGAGTCCCGGCATCTCAAAACGCATCTTGATTTCATTTTCATCATCATGAATGTCCCAAGGAGCATGTATTTCCCTTGTTGCTGCCTTATTCCTTCCTGGGAATGTCATGGTATCCTCGAATAGTCTGTCCATAGTGTCCATCATCGGCTGCATTTTTTCTCATGGGTGACATTGGATCTAATAGTCCTGTTTATCACATGAATTAAACATCTTAATGTCAACTAAAGAAGCAGAACTTAATCAGATGCTACTCTCCCACTTCACTCATGGTGGGCTAGACCCAAAACCAACATTACCTCAACAACACATGTAATTCATACTGGCAAATAGTTCGTGCGACCCGCGAGCACCAAGAGCTACAATAATCCTAACCCATCAAGGTTGTACAAGAGCTCTATGTAGAAATCCAATCATATGTGGAAAGGATTCACTACTAACATGACGATCTTATTACTCGCAATACCCCAGATATCATCCGCTCCACTAGTAGCTAGTTATCTGATCCCTCGTCCTCTAAAGAGGTGAACTCGAGTTCATGTTTAACTTTATATCCACAATTACACTTGACACCCTTATGGTAAGTGTAATGGCCGGCCTATGAATACAAGTTAAATTAATAATTTTAATTGTCTTCCCTTTCTACTCGAATCTATCTGTTCCAAATCAACTGCTTTCCTAGACATGCACTGCATTGCGGAATCACTCATGGCTATTAGTAACAGGCTAAAGTAGCAACACTGATCGAAACTTCAAGAAATAGCCAAAGGTCAAAGGGTATTCCATTGAAAAGTTAATGTAACTTTTTGCGGTCTCACACAATGAAGAAACAGGGATCCATTCTTCCATTAACCTATTGGTCGCTTAGCACACGTGGTATGAAATAGGTGCTACGGTGTTCTCACATTCTAGTGGCGCGTGTGTCTCATTCATTTACTTATTCAACACCGTACATATCTAGATCTAGACACCTCCATATGTCTAACCTGAGCTTCTCTCTTCAATGATCCTCAAATCCATCTTCTTAGACAAACTCATATCTGGCTTCAAAACAAGTCATAATATGGTGGTGGAACTCATCTCTTCATGTTACTTAACATAAAAGGCGATTGCTCGTGTGAGAGAGCCAATCTCGCGACTTGTTCGACACACTTTATCAATAAAATTACACTATCACATACATATAAGATATGAACATAAATTCAAGAGTAGAATATTGATGAAAATGTTATAACAACCAAGTCATATTACAATAAAGAAATATAATCATATCTTACGCAAACCTAGAGCCATAACATGTTTCTCAAACAGGTCTCTAGATATCGCCTTTGTAAAAGGATCAGCTATCATTTCTCGCGTAGGTATGTATTGTAAAGTTACTTCTCCACTTGCTACTGTGTCTCTTCTTGTAACACCTCGTACTTTAACGTAAGCTTTAACCATAATCCTAGACTTGAGAAATCAGATAAAGAATGTGGAAATTGGAAATTTCCTGTTCCGTTATGAGATAGTGGTTTACGCCCATAAGCAGTGGACGTATTTCGGTTTACGGGCCGTAAACCAAGTCGTAAGCGGTACCAAGGACTTCGAACGTACGGAATTTGGCGGTTGGATGACATATGGTTAAATACGGACCGTATTTCATAATACGGCCCGTAAATTAACTGCGTAAACTGAAACCAAAAATTTTGAACATTCTGGAAATTGGCATTTTAATGCCACATGGTTAAATAGGGCCGTATTTCATTTTATAGCCCGTATTTCAAAATATATTGGAATTTGGGAAAACTTCCTTGATGAAAGTTGTAGAGCTTTGAAATACCTTTCCGACGGTATATTACGGGGTCAACGGACATCTGTGCAGAAGTTATGGCCATTTTACTGAACAGAGGCGGTGCTGTCCATATTTCAAAATACGGCCGATATTTCAAAACACGACCGTATTTTGAAATACAGCCGATATTTAAGCGGGCCGAAAAATTTATTTTCCAGAACAGTTTTATACTCGTCCATATCAATTCAAAACATTATTTTCATTCCTTGAAGACCTATAACGACCTCCTACCTTCTTCCAT
Source organism: Lycium ferocissimum (assembly GCF_029784015.1). Classification (NCBI taxonomy): domain Eukaryota; kingdom Viridiplantae; phylum Streptophyta; class Magnoliopsida; order Solanales; family Solanaceae; genus Lycium; species Lycium ferocissimum. The sequence goes on from NW_026727537.1 coordinate 59,544, forward strand.
CATCAGAATACCAAGGTAAGCCTACCCTAATTATTCCAACTCAATTCTAACATCTATCCTTGTAATCTAAACAAGAAATTATCATTCTAAAACTAGGGCTTTCAAGAAAACCCATCTCCGAGGATCAAATTCAAGGTTTTGGAAATCTCCTTCAAAGCTCAAGTATTTAATTCAAGTTTTGGAGCAACTAAGGTATGTAGAGTTACTATCTACGTGTGGGAACATCATTGTTCTTCCCCACGCCTCAAAATCCATAAAATTATGATTTCTCTACTAAACTAGGGTTTTAATACAAAACTAGGGTTTCAATACCATAACAATGATAACCACTAGGTCCATGTCCATGATTATATTATGTATGAATTGTATACTTCCATCATTTGTGTTCTTGTATTTCTTTATGATTATTGAGAATCCGTCCGTAATCTATGAAAACCCATATCTTGTATTCCATGGGTTC
>NW_026727538.1:0-31633 GCF_029784015.1 Lycium ferocissimum
CTCATCTTGACAATTTGGAACTCATCATAGTATTCTTCCACACTCTTTTTTGCTTTGCCTTAAAGTATACACCTTCTTGAGTTGTTCTTGCTTGTAGCGTTCGGTGACATACTTACGCCGCATGGCGTCCTTCAATTCATCCCAAGTAGATGTGGGAGGAAGCCCAATAATTCTTCTAGACTTCACTTGAGTTTCCCACCATGTGGACGCATACCCTTCGAATTGAGCAATGGCATAAGACGCCTTTTTCACCTCGGACATGTCATTCGTCAAGAAAATTCTATCACAATGCATCACCCAATCAAGAAATGCATCACCCAATCAAGAAATGCATCGGGGTCACTTCCTCCTTTGAAGATTGGGAGAGTAACCTTGATAGAATTGAGACTCGTGTCTCGCCCTCCTCCATAACCATGGTTTCCATTCAAATCTCCATCATCATCATAACTCGATGGTCTACACCTTGGTACCCTTCATGAGCTTGGTACCCTCTTTGCCTACCCATGTGAGGGTTAGGACCATGCCTTCCACCCCTTCCTCGATACCCTCCTTGTGCTTGCCCTCGTGGCCTCCAACCTTGGTCACCATATCGTTCGTGCTCGAGTATAGCTTCTTCTATCTCATCATCATTTGGTTGTTGGATGTTTGGATAGTGTTGGGGTGCATAGGTGCATTTAGGTGTGGATCATTTGGGGGTGGATCATTTGGATGTGGGTCATTTGGAGTTTGATCTTGTGGGGGTGCATTGTTCCGTTGGTGTTATAACCCGTATTTCGTACGTTTGGATAATTCGGGATAATTGCGAGAAGTTAAAGCCAAGACTATTTCCAAAATTATTTTAATGTACAAGTGGGTTGTGAATATTATTTATGAACCTTATTAGTATGGAAATATTGGAAAAGGCCAAGGGTAAAAATGGATATTCACAAAATGGTTCATGGTAATATTGTGGAAGCCTAGGGGCAAAATGGTAATTTCACAAATATTCAAGAAAATTCTTGAAATTTCCAAGATGGCCGTGTGGCATGGGTAGCATGTGCTCATGTTTGTATTAAGTGGGGGCTAATTGAAAATTATAAAGATATATGGGCCAAAGCTTCCATAAGAAGACACTTAGTCTTCTTTGTTGAATTTCAAAGAAAATTCAAGAAAGAGAAGAAATCTCTAGAAAAAAAAAAGGGGAGGGAGAGGGCATGTGCCCCTCATACATGCTTATAAGGACTATATATATATAGGAGAGGGGGTGAGTAATTCATCATTCCAATTGATGAAATAAGAAAGAGAGAGAGAGAGAAAAAAAAAAAAAAAAAAAGAGGTGTGTTACCATGGTGGACAAACATGGCCATGAGGAAAAGTTGATCAAAAAATTATTTCCTCCTAGTTTTCCTACCAAACGGAAGGCCCTAATAAACATGGAAGGGTTGTTGAGTAATAAGAGCATTTGTTATACAAATGGTGAACCTAGGCAAGAAGGGATAAGTGAAGAAAGGTATGTGTTTAATTTTCTTTTCTTTTCATATATTATGAACGCTTTGTATATGTTGTAGAGTGGGGGATGAATGAAATTCATGAAATATATGAATATGGGTGTATGGCCGTGTACATGCTATGTTTGGCCGTATATGTGTTGTATGGTATTGAAGTGATGAATCAATTTTATGTAGTATGTGGTCGTTGTTGTGATGTATAGAAAGGAATGGAGAATTCATGAGAATATGCATGTAGTTGTGGTGGCCGAATGGAGTAGTGTAATGAATTAATTTTATGTAGTGTGTTGCTTGTTATTATAATGTTATGAAATGAATGGAGTTTATGGAATATGCGTGTATAGGGGCTGCCCTAGTTGTGTATGAGAACATAATTTTACTTCATATTTTAGTTGTGGTCGTTATGAATTATGTGATGTATAATGGAGGTTTAGTAACTTGAGATGAATTGGAGTTGTTTGTGCATCATCGAAGAAGTTAGTGTGATGTTAGTGTGGTTCTTATATTTGTAAGAATAAATTCACCAATGTATGGATTGTTGTTATAACTCAAAAATTTGAAGGAAGTAATGCGTTGTTGACTTTGGTGGTGTTGTGGAGATTTCGGGTGGAAGTATGTATTAATTGGGTTGCTTGAATATTTCGTGAATTGAATTGAATTGAATTAAATTGAATATGAAGTGTTCAGAATAATTGCTAGCATTGTTATTGGTTTGGCTTCTAGTTCCATTCTCGGTTTGTTGTTGATGATTTGGGCCGAGTAAGATCTCGGGAATGGTGTATTTACGGGGGAGATGCTGCCAAAATTTCGCATCATAAGTGAATTTATTTAAAAAATCAAGACAAGTGTGCTCGGTGAATGAATCTAATGGTTGCATCAATTTTCTTGAATGTAGACTAACAAGTGGACGGACAAGCGTATCTAGTAAGGTTGCGGCATGTATGCGAGGCTCGACTCTTTTCTTCCAAAGGCATGATCCCCACGTTATATTGTCTCAAATGTTCTTATATCTTCCTTGCTTGCAAAAGTTAGAAATCTATGACTCCAAGGTATAAGTCTTTTCCTAATAAGTTTATAGTTGTTTTTTTTCAAAATGTCCATATTTTTCAAAAAACCAAGTTTTAAGAGGCTAAGAGCTTTTTATGACTAAAAACGACGAATATGATTTTATATTGACAACGATGATGTCAAATGTAAGGAAATGTCCGTGATGAATATGTTGAGGATATGTTCTACCATGAATATGACAATGTGAAAATGTTAAGCTATTTCTTGACTTCTCAACTCTACTTATGGGTAATGACTATTTTAAAGATTCCAAGTATATGAAACGATGCCTTACGATCCTATTCCATGTTTTTCTTTTATGACGTTACTCTCAGATTTGTTAGTCTCGCCTTATATTAATTGTCCCTTCATGTGAGACACGACGCCCATAGCTATTCCATAACATAATCGGAGGTGGGACCTTTACGTCACTCCGATAGATACATGACTTTCGGGCTCTCCCCGCATGCTTATATGATATATGTATATATATGTATATGTATATGTATATGGGGAAAGTTGGGGAAAGAGGGAAGGCGCTATAGACGCGTAGCCACCGATCGGTTGGAGTGTAATATATGAAACCATCGCGGACGCGGGATGCCCGGACGCGGGATATGGGTAAATGGATCGGGCCGAACGTCCCCGCATTATATATGTATATGGATCGGCCGCACGTTCGCGCATTATATTATATTATATTATATTATATTATATATGTATATGGATCGGGCCGCACGTTCCGCATTTATATATGATATACGGACCGGCGCACGTTCCGCAAAGACTAAGCATGCATGGTATTCGCTAAAAAAGGACACTCATATGTCCAGGTTGCTCTCCTATATCATGATATGCTCTATATTTCTTTTATGTCATTAATTATGTTATGTATCTCTCGTATAATATTATACATGCCTTACATACTCAGTACATTGCTCGTACTGACGCCCCTTTTCGTGGGCGCGGCGTTTCATGCCGCGCAGGTACACCAGATGAGTAGAAGCCATTACAGAAGCCGTTCCAGCGGGGTTGGTAGACTCCATCTGTCCTGGAGTCCTGTCGAGTCAGATTATATGTGCTGTGCAGTTTGCTCGAAGTTAGAGACTTTGGCGAGACGTAGTCGTGAGTCAGAGTGCAGCTTTGAAATGGGTCCATTAGCTTCGATATATTTTTTATTACGCATTATGTTACGTAGTCCTTGCACTTACGACCTGTGTTTAAATTGAGAAACGACAAAAAGAAATTTTGAAAATTTTACTATGTATTTTATCTATATTTGATTTAAGCATCCAAAGAGAATATGTGAGCGTAATAAGAGTCGGCGGGTTCGGCCGGCTCCGAATATGGGGTCGGGTGCCCATCACACCCCTAGTAAGATCGGGGTGTGACAAAGTGGTATCGCAGCAAGTCCGTCCTAAGGGGTTGTGCAGCAAAGTCGTGTCCAAAGAGAGTCCCGTTTATGGGTGTGAAGCCGGCCACATTTATAAATAGGAGGTCGCGGGGCATTAGGAATTGTTGACCTTCTTTCTATGTGATCGTGCGATAGAGCCAAGTCACAGGAAAGTAAGATTTTCTTTATACAAGCCGGACATGTGACGGAAAATGGCAAGTCACGGAAAGGGTGGGTAAGTACGGATAATTTCATTCCGTACTTGGACTCTGGAAGTTCGGATGGCTGAATATGCCATGTAGCCGAATGCCTCGTAAGGTATTGTTAATACTTACACGTGCCGCAGACTTGAATAAAGGAGAATGAGCAAAGGAGGCCCTACCGTAACGGGTACGTCTAAGAGGAAGAAGCGCTTTTAAAGGAAATATGATAAAGGTAATAGCGAGTGTGCGACGTTTCAAGAAAGGTTATGGATTTGGCATGACGATGAAGGGCGATCACTACCTCGGGAATGGAGGAGTGACGTAACAGAAGTAGTGCCGTGTACACAGTGGGAGGTGAACATCGGGAAGTGAAAAGGGTAAAACGGTAATTGTAAAAGAAGGACGTGTTACGAAAATGTCCCGGAATCTGTAAGACTTCAACTTGCTCTAGAACATGTAATAAAGGTCATACGAGGAAGTGGACGCGATTATATCAGCATTAAGGCACCGGATTCTACCAAAGTTTCGAGGTTAAGCGTGCTCAGGTGAGAGCAATTCTATGATGGGTGACCCCCTGGGAAGTATGCAAGAAATTCGATAGATTCAGACCTAAGAGACAAGTGAGAAGTTAGAGTAGCCTAAGGAAAACTAGAGTATATGGGATGGTTGGAGACCATAAAAAGACGCGTAGGACGAGGCAGGCTAGACTGGAGGAGAGATAGAAAGTGCATCACAGCCCCGGAACTAGGATAGGCTTGAACAGCGTTTGGACGTATTTTATGGGCTAGTTGACAGTAATATGTAATGTATATATATATATAGGGCAAGATAGGATGGACGCACGTACATGCCAGCTAAAAAGGAATTATGAGTAAGTGAGTTAAGCAAGGAAAAGGACGAATAGTGGACGAAAGAGTATGGAAAAGGGGGCAAAATGATGACATAGGCAGAAAGTAAAAGAAAAAAAACTTGGAATAAGAAGTTTCGATATGTTATGTGCAGAGTTGGAAAGAGAGACGAGGAATAAGGTGTAAACAAAGACTTCATAAAAAGGACTGTCGGCATATAAGAAGCCCCTTAAAGGGGGGGAAAATGTATTATGGGCTTTAAGTCCAAAGTGATGTGTGGAAAGAGGAAATGGAGCCGAGGTTAAAAGCATATTGGTCTAACAAATGAATACATGAAGGAAATAGGAAGGAGTTGGTGCAACGAATTAGGAAACTTATAACACGGAATGAGGACTCGTATAAAGACCCGTGGATCGACATTGTCTAGTATAAAGGAGAATAGGGTTGAGATTTGAATGGGTATAAAGACAGAACGACCGAAAAAGGGACCCTCCCGAAGTACTATGACACCCTATAAGATCAATCGAACATTCGGGGACGAATGTTCTAAAGGGGGAGGATGTTATAACCCGTATTTAACGTTAGGATAATTCGGGATAATTGCGAGAAGTTAAAGCCAAGACTATTTCCAAAATTATTTTAATGTACAAGTGGGTTGGAATATTATTTATGAACCTTATTAGTATGGAAATATTGGAAAAGGCCAAGGGTAAAAAGGATATTCACAAAATGGTTCATGGTAATATTGTGGAAGCCTAGGGGCAAATGGTAATTTCACAAATATTCAAGAAAATTCTTGAAATTTCCAAGATGTTTCAAGTCCAAACGAAGGTATCATGTGCTCATGTTTGTATTAAGTGGGGGCTAATTAAAATTATAAAGATATATGGATTAGGAAAGCTTCCATAAGAAGACACTTAGTCTTCTTTGTTGAATTTCAAAGAAAATTCAAGAAAAGAGAAGAAATCTCTAGAAAAAAAAAAGGAGGAGAGGGCATGTGACACCCTCACATGTTTATAAGGACTATATATATATAGGAGAGGATGTGAGTAATTCATCATTCCAATTGATGAAATAAGAAAGAGAGAGAGAAAAAAAAAAAAAAAAAAAAAAGTGTGTTCATGAGTATTAATTGTGAAACATGGCCATGAGGAAAAGTTGATAAAAAATTATTTCACCTAGTTTTCCTACCAAATGGAAGGCCCTAATAAACATGGAAGGGTTGCTGGATTAATAAGAGCATTTGTTATACAAATGGTGAACCTAGCCGAGCAAGATGGGGATAAGTGTATAAGAAAGTGTATGTGTTTAATTTTCTTTTCTTTTCATATATTATGAACGCTTTGTATATGTTGTAGAGTGGGGGATGAATGAAATATATGAAATATATGAATATGGGTGTATGGCCGTGTACATGCTATGTTTGGCCGTATATGTGTTGTATGGTATTGAAGTGATGAATCAATTTTATGTAGTATGTGGTCGTTGTTGTGATGTATAGAAAGGAATGGAGAATTCATGAGAATATGCATGTAGTTGTGGTGGCCGAATGGAGTAGTGTAATGTAGAAGTAATGAATTAATTTTATGTATGTGTGTTGCTTGTTATTATAATGTTATGAAATGAATGGAGTTTATGGAATATGCGTGTATATTGTGGGCTGCCTAGTTGTGTATGAGAACATAATTTTACTTCATATTTTAGTTGTGGTCGTTATGAATTATGTGATGTATAATGGAGGTTTAGTAACTTGAGATGAATTGGAGTTGTTTGTGCATCATCGAAGAAGTTAGTGTGATGTTAGTGTGGTTCTTATATTTGTAAGAATAAATTCACCAATGTATGGATTGTTGTTATAACTCAAAAATTTGGAAGGAAGTAACGCGTTGTTGACTTTGGTGGTGTTGTGAGATTTCGGGTGGAAGTATGTATTAATTGGGTTGCTTTAATATTTCGTGAATTGAATTAAATTGAATATTGAAGTGTTGCTAGAATAATTGCTAGCATTGTTATTGGTTTGGCCGAGTTCCATTCTCGGGTTTGTTGTTGATTAATGATTTGGTCGAGTAAGATTCGGGAATGGTGTATATTAGTAGGGATGCTCGAAATTTCTTACATCATAAGTGAATTTATTTGAAAAATCAAGACAAGTTTGCTCAGTAATGAATCTAATGGTTGCATCAATTTTCTTGAATGTAGACTAACAAGTGGACGGACAAGCGTATCTAGTAAGGCGCGCATGTGTATGCGAGGCTCGACTCTTTTCTTCCAAAGGCATGATCCCCACGTTATATTGTCTCAAATGTTCTTATATCTTCCTTGCTTGCAAAAGTTAGAAATCTATGACTCCAAGGTATAAGTCTTTTCCTAATAAGTTTATAGTTGTTTTTTTTCAAAATGTCCATATTTTTCAAAAAACCAAGTTTTAAGAGGCTAAGAGCTTTTATGACTAAAACGACGAATATGATTTTATATTGACAACGATGATGTCAAATGTAAGGAAATGTCCGTGATGAATATGTTGAGGATATGTTCTTACCATGAATATGACAATGTGAAAATGTTAAGCTATTTCTTGACTTCTCAACTCTACTTATGGGTAATGACTATTTTAAAGATTCCAAGTATATGAAACGATGCCTTACGATCCTATTCCATGTTTTTCTTTTATGACGTTACTCTCCGTTGTTAGTCTCGCCTTATATTAATTGTCCCTTCAAGGTGAGACACGACGCCCATAGCTATTCCATAACATAATCGGAGGTCACCGACCTTACGTCACTCCGATAGATACATGTGTCACACCCCGATGATCAGACGCTATTATAGACGATGTTCCAGCGGAGTTGGCATCTCCATTTGCATGTCAAGAGTTATGCTATGATGCCATGTTCGATAGATACGAGTCGCGGGTATTGGGTTGTCAGTTGTAAGCGGCTTCAGTAGCCGATATGTCATTATGTTTCGTGTCTCGAGTCTTATATGATGTCAGATTTTACTTATGAAAAAGAAAAATTTTCTATGTATTCATTTCTAACCGATTGACTTTAATAGGGTGTGATGACATGACTTTCTTTGGGCTCTCCTGCATGCTTATATGATATATGTATATGACATATGTATATGTATATGGGGAAAGTTGGGAAAGAGGGAAGCGCGCTTATAGACGCATAGCCACCGATCGGGAGTGTAATATATGAAACCATCGCGGACGCGGGATGCCCGACGCGGGATATGTGGGTAAATCGGATCCCACGAACGTTCCCGCATTATATATGTATATGGATCGGGCCGGACGTTCCGAAAGCATTATATTATATTATATTATATTATATTATATTATATTATATTATATATGTATATGGATCGGGATGCACGTTCAGCCGATATGATATACGGACCGAGCTGCACGTTCCGCAGCACTAAGCATGCATGGTATTCGCCAAAAAGGACACTCATATGTCCAGGTTGCTCTCCTATATCATGATATGCTCTATATTTCTTTTATGTCATTAATTATGTTATGTATCTCTCGTATAATATTATACATGCCTTACATACTCGCACATTGCTCGTACCGACGCCCTTTTCGTGGGCGCGCGTTTCATGCCGCGGTACACCGATGAGTAGAAGCCATTACGGGCCGTTCGCTGGGGTTGTTAGACCATCCGTCCCGGAGTCCCGTCGAGTCGATTATATGTGCTGTGCGCTTGCTCGGTTAGAGACTTTGCGTACGTAGTCGTGAGTCCAGAGTGTCAGTTTTGAGAGTGGGTCCATTAGCTAATATATTTTTATTACGCATTATGTTACAGAGTCCTTACACTTACAGACTGTGTTTAAATTGAGAAACGACAAAAAGAAATTTTGAAAATTTTACTATGTATTTTATCTATATTTGATTTAAGCATCCAAAGAGAATATGTGAGTAATAAGAGTCAGCGGGTTCGCTCGGCTCCGAATATGGGGTCGGGTGCCCATCACACCCTGATAAGATCGTGGTGTGACATCACATGGGAATGTTGTTTGAATAGAAGTCGTGTTTTGGGGAGTGTTTTGGGGGGGGGGGGGGGGGTTTTGGGAAGTCACTATATAGATGATGGAAGGTACCCGGGTGACAATGTAAGTGAAGGATTTTCGAGTAGCTCCACTTGTGACTCCTTGGTATTGCACTCGGGGCGAATATGAGACCTCCCTACTACCTCCTTTAATTGCTTCCACCCTACTTCCCAAGTTTTCCATTCGACCATCCATACTCCTTACCTTGTCGTTCAAGGCTTGCAAGGCTCTCATTACATCAACTAGTGTGAGTTCTACAGTGGGAACTTGTGTTTCATCCTCCGTAGCCATGGTACCTATTAAAGACACTCAACAAAATAAGCAAACACGTTAGGTAAGTAAAAAAAAAAAAAAATCAACTCACAATCGCTCAAATATGCGCACCTTTGATTGCCTCACAATTCGCTTCTGCCTAAGATTGTGTGCTTGTTAATATCGATTAGTCACAATCAAAATTCTACTTGGTCGGAATAGATTCTTGCTAGACTAAGAAAGACGGACGACTCAATTTCAATCTAACGGACTTGAACCAAGAAATTAACAACGAAGCAAAAACGAAGAAAAGCACGAAAGAATTGGCACGAAAGAAATGCGAACACAAGAACTAGTAACACAATAAGGAACAACTACTAAATGGCTATTAGTTGAGAGACACAAGAAAATGGAATGCAAAAATCGGGAAATAAATAAAATTTCGGCCGGGTAGGTGATAATTTGAAATCGCGATCTTGAAGTCCCAATTGATCCAAGGTATCAATTTGAAGTAACGAAAATTTAAAAATTTCTATACTCTTTTTTTTTTTTTTTTTTTTTTTTTTTTGTTCCTTACCTAAGGAATAAGGAGACAAACAATCAACCAAGGATCAATGGAAATTTTTGGAAAAGAAGTGAAGAAATTGAATCAAATGTACCTTTTTGTTGTTGGAATTTACGATCTGAGCTGAGGTAATTATACGGTCCGTATGTTTTTGACGGACCGTAGATGTAGTCCTAAATAGGGAAACTTAATCTACGACTTTGGGCTTGATTTACGGAAATTCGTCAATTATACGGTCCGTATAAAATGTACGGTCCGTATATGGTCACCGTAAATCGCAACGTAGCGTAGCAAATCTTACTCCATCTACGGTTGGGAAATACTCTCAAATCTAGAACCGCATATCTTATTTACGGTCCGTATATTTCAACCGTAGATCTCCAACGCTGTTCAACTTTTCCAAGTTTCAATTTGACGGACTAAATTGACGGTCCGTTCTTTTTCACCTCCGTGAATTTTCGTATATTTGCTTCAAATGACGACATATAACACGGGATTTCTTGGATCTTCAGTGGGTTTGTTGACTTTTTTTGACACAATGGACCCACTTAACCTAGGACCATTCCATTTGGGGCTAAAACAACACTTTTCCAAAACTTGGGTATAAACTTTTGGATCTAACTTCCTTTTGAGTCTTCTTCTCCACTTGAATCTATGAAGATAGCTCAAGAACACATGAACATTCAAATTTTTAGCTACCTCCAAATCAACTCATTTTACCCCAAATTTCGGATTTAAGCTCCCTTAACCTAGTAGAACAAAGCCCAATGGTTATCAACTCCCTAATTTCTCCACAAATCAAAACCCACTAAATTGTTCTTCAACTTTTTCAAAAACTTCAACCCAACAATGGTAGATTCTTCAATATTGACCCGAATGACACGAAATTTGAAGATTTGAAACCCTAACGTACTAAGGAATAAGAATCTAATAACAAAACAACAAAACAAACACAGAATTTTTGGGGTTTTTGGTGGAAAATTTTCAGATTTTTTTTTTTTTTTTTAGCAACAAACCCTAGGCTAGATTTGATAGAACAAATCTAATCCAAGCTCTGATACCAATTGATACAATAATCGAAATGAAACAATAAGAAAATGCAAGAAATAAAAGAGATAGATAATTTGACACAACTTAGACTCAATTTAGCAACCAAAGTTATAGAAAACTAAGACCTCTAAATTTAAGAATAAGAAGCAACCAAATTCTTAGGATGACCAAGAGGGGATTAGAATTCCCTAATAACCTATCCTCTCAACAAAACACTCAATCAAAGGTTTCACAATCTCTCAACTCTCAAGAGTTTTACAATATCAAATATGAGTATTCAAAATAGTCTAAGTCTTCCATGAAGAAGAAGAGAACTATTTATACTATGCTAGAAATAAAAGAAAGCAAAATGACATAAACACCCTTAATGAAACAAGGGCCTTGTTTGGCTATTCTTCTTTCTTCAAAATCTTGAAATCTACTTTGCAAGAATAGCCAACTCTTCATCTTTTAGCCATTGTGATAACTTCCCATTTCCTCTTCTTCCCCAAGCAATCTTCATCAATAAATGGACTTGGGATCCTGTGCTCATCAAAAGTATACTCAAGAGCCTCCCGCTTCATGAATAGGCTTTGCAAGTGTTGTAGTTCCCGGGCTTGGCTCCTTGTAAATGGCCTTGAGGCAAGTGGGCTTGCATCACAGCTGAAGCCTCTGATGCTGTGGCTACAGATATTCTTACTATTTGCTACTTTAATGCGTATTCGTTGATCGATCAGGGTGCAAACTTATCTTATGTGACCCCATATTTTGCTCTCGATTTTGGTATGGAACCTGAATTGCTGTTGGAACCCTTTGCTGTCAATACACCTTCCGGTATTCTTCGTTATTGCACAGGGTCTATAGAAATGTGTTGTTGTGATTAACGGAATGAGTATTGATTTATATAAAATTGAGATAGTGGATTTTGATGTCATTATGGGGATGGATTGGCTATCGGCTTGTTATGCTAATATGGATTGTCGCCATAAGTTAGTTCGTTTTGCCTTTCCTGATGAACCTATTATTGTTTGGGAGAAAGAAATTGCTAAGCCTCGAGTAGGTTTATTTCCTATCTTAAGGCTCGTAAATTGATTACTAAAGGGTGTATCTACCATTTGGTTGTGGTTAATGATACAAAAGCCATAGTACCTGAATTTGCATCTGTTCCCATAGTTAGTGATTATCCCAAAGTGTTTCTCGAAGATCTTCCTAGTATTCCTCCTGATAGAGTCATTGATTTTGGGATTGATGTTATTCCCGACACCCAACCAATTTCCATTCCTCCATATCGTATGGCTCCAGTGGAGCTAAGGGAATTAAAAGATTGATTAAAGGACTTGTTGGATAAAGGTTTCATCCGACCAAGTTCTTCACCTTGGGGTGCTCTAGTCTTGTTTGTTAGGAAGAAAGATGGTTCCCATAGGATGTGTTTTGACTATTGCTAGCTTAATAAGGTGACCATTAAGAATAAATATCCTTTGCCTAGGATAAATGATCTATTTGACCAACTTCAGGGTGCTAAGTTCTTTTCGAAGATTGACTTATGGTCTGGGTATCACCAATTGAAAATAAAGGGGCAGGATATTGTGTTCCGTACTCGTTATGGGAACTTCGAGTTTCTAGTACCTTTTCCACTTAACTTCTCAACTTGGCTAGAGTTGTAAATTGCAAAAATGAATGGTTTGATTGCTCCAACAACTACTCCACGTTAATAAGGACCTTCCAATCGGTTGAAAAGCTAGACGAAAATTATTTTTTTGATCAATTCTCATGGCACCAAATTCGGCTAGCCATGGCCATTTGGTTCTCTCTTCTTCTCCAAATTTCTAGAGTTGAAAATGATGAATAATAGTCTTGCTTTGTCATGACTCATCTATATATATAAATACATAGCCTCTACAAGGTGGACACTTGCCCCCACTCATGGCTTAAGGCAATCGCCATTGCCCATGGGCGGGAGCCCACCCAAGCCACACGGCCACTTGTACCTTATTTCATGAAATAATTAACTTTTCTTAATTCACTTTTAACCCCTAATCTTCCTTAATATTCCATGCCACTAAAATTATAAGCAACTTGTGCCTTAAAACAAAATCGGAGGTTAAAAGTCTCTACCTCGTATCCCAAAATAGTCTTGTCCTTAACTTATCGCGGTTAGCTCGGAATATCCCAATGTACAAAATACGGGATATAACAAAAGGTAATCGAGTTGAGATCCTTCCTTGGCCTTGTTAAATACTATCGTCGGTTCATCAGTGGTTATTCAAGCAAGGAAACACTATTGACTGAGTTGCTAAAGAAGAACAAATTGTGGGTTTGGACAGAGCACTGCCAAAAGGCTTTTGAAGACCTTAAGGTAGCCGTGATAAAGGAGCTAGTTCTAGCGCTGCCCGACTTTACCAAAACGTTCGAGGTGCATACATGTCACGACCCAACCGGAGGGCCATGACGGGTACCCAGAGCTAACCTACCGAGCACCTCTTATCATGCTTCTCATAATCATTCTAGGTGGGCCATAAAAGATAACGTATGAATATCATAATAAAAAAGGGCATAAATCCGCAAAAATAATAGCTCGTCTATTTGACCATCATCAACTAAGCCCATGTATATATATACAAGCCGGCAAGGCCTCCAAAAATGATATACAAAAGATGAACCGACAAGGTTATAGGACGTCTAACTATACATATTTGTCTACGAGCCTCTACATAGAGGGCAAGAAATCATAAGAATGGGACAGGACCCCGCCATGCCCAAATATGCACACAAAAGTGGCAATACCAATAGACTGCGGCTCCGAAGTAAGTGGAGCGCTCCTGAGACTCCGTTGATGATGCACCTAAGGATCTGATCCATCTCCCTGCCTACCTGGGGGCATGAACGCAGCATCCACAAATAAAAGGACGTCAGTACGAATAATGTACTGATTATGTAAGGCATGAAGAACAACATAATGAAGATATAAAGGAGCATGAGATAAAGAGATAACCTATGCATCTGATTGCCTCTTAAGGCGGATATCATGCATGCTTAGCTTTTCCTTTCAAAACAACATCTTATACGTACATACATATATATATAGTATACTGCCCGGCCATATAGGCGCGGTGTTATCATCATCATTATCCCGCGTCCGGGACGATATCATAAGCTGCCCACTGCAGTAGTGTGTACGTCTATGTGTCTGCCCGGCCGCCTATAGCGCGGCGCGGTGTGACAAAATACATATATATAGCATGCATGAGAGCCCAATGAAACATCACTACTCTATCAGAGTGATGTAAGGTCGATAAATCTCCGATTTCTATTATGGAATTATCATCATCGCCATATCTCACCTTGAAGGAACAATTATTATAAGATGAGATCAACAACAATGAGTAAAGTCAATAATCATGGGACAAGCTTAATAATATTACGAGAACATCAAGAACTATAAGCTTTGGTATCTTTAGGAATAGGATCATCATCAACATCACTATCATTATCATCATGGAGGGCATTTATCAACAATATCATAGAAACTTTGAGAATTATGAGCTTCTAGCGTTTCTAGGAGTAGAACATTGTGGATACCATATGTGGATTCACAATAAAGGAATCATGCCTTTAGAAATAAGGGTTAGCCTTACATATCTTTACGTCTCCTTAATTACTTAACGTTCTCCTCCCAAGTCCGCAAAATCTATATTCAAGAGGATTCATACTAAGATTAAGTCTTGAAAACACTCTTAAGTTCAAACTAGCATAATTAACGAGCTAACAAAATTTGGGCAGCACTTCCCCTACTTTATCAACTTCCACCATATCATAAAACAGCTCCCAAACCACAATAACAACATCCACAATATCATAATCAAGAAGTTATATTCAATTTAGTCTCAAATTTATCCAAAATCCCTTTTCAAGTTTATCTCATAGTCATCTTCTTCACTTCAACACTTATGACTTCACCACTTTAATTCTTTTCCTCTCCAAGAGTTACTAAGCCTTCATATTAACTCATTCATGTAAATAATAGGAAGAACATACCTTATAATAGAGGAACTTTACCTTCCTCAACTCCTTTCAAGACCAAGTTTACCACAACTTTGAAGAGAAGCAAGAACAATCTCCTTCCACGGATTATCTTTGAGTTTAGATGTTGATCTTCTCTCTTGATGATATGGAAAGGTTTGGAGTGCTATAGAACCTTAAATAACTCTCAATAACTCTCTAGAAGGGTGGGGAAATAAGTGTGGAAAGTTGGAACGAAAATGGGGTCTTTTGGGATTTAAAAAGGTCGCAAAGTCGCACCCCCACCCCAAATTACAGTGGAGATGCAGCTCAGCATAATGGATATACGGCCACATCTCCCCTCCTCTCCTTAGGGAGGAGGTTGGTCAATGAGACCAACAATTTTGATGAGTTTGCGGCCAATATGCTGCACAACAAACTCAGTTTGCGGCCGCATATTGGTCCACAAACTCCACTTTTCGCGAAAACGCGCTCTTTTCGATTCGTTTGACCTCCAATCCTTATGGAACCTTCTTGGCACTTATATAAAACTTCATTAACCATATAAGGGGCCCTATATCTGCCCCACAAGGAAATACTAAGCAATGTATAACCCAAATTATATGAAACCTTCCCAAAACATGACTCCAACCCCAAATTCTCCAACGAACTTTACTTCCATCGCTTCATATGACTCTAAAACCTTTAGGTATACACTTAAAGTTATCAAGTACCCTTCTTAACCTTATAAGGGCTTCATGTCCACTTTAAGCTTGCGTTAGTTTACTCATTATGCAAATGACACGAGATTTCCAAGATGTAACAATACAGATGCGACTGAATTTTCCATTGGGGGTGTCCTGATGCAAGATAGACATCTGTTATATCCCGTATTTGGTACGTCGGGACATTCCGAGCTAATTGCGGAAAGTTAATGACAAGGCTAATTCCCGACTTTGTTTTAAGGTACAAGTTGTTTATGATTTTATTGGATGGAAATATTGAGGAAAACTAAGGGCTAAAAGTTGGAAAAAATTATTTCATGAAGTGGCCAAATGGCCATGTGGCCGTGTGGGGTATGTGGGACCCACCCTTGGTTGGCCAAATTTGACTAGTTTAAGCTATGAAGGGTGCATGTGATTACTTTACAATTGTAAGGGCTAGAAGTGGAAAAAAATATTCTTGAGGGGGTCTAGGTGGCCGGCCACTTTGGGAGTGGGCTATGGCCACATGGATGCCTTGTATATGTTAATAAAAGATGACCAAGTCAAGTGCATTTTTCATCTTCTACACTTAGAACAATCAAGAAACTTGGAGAGGAAAAAAATGAAGGCCATTCGGCCATGGAGAAGAGAAATGAAGGTCCAAAAATCTTCATCAAGAAAATTGTTTCTTCTAGGTTTTCAACTCATTGGAAGGTCCTAAATAACATGGAGTAATTGTTAGAGCAAGAAAACCATTCATTCTTGCAAGTCTCAACCCAAGCCATGTTGAAGAGCTAAGTGAAGAAGGTAAGTTTTAATCCTCTTTTCATATGTTATGGATGGTTTATGTGTGTTGTGGAGTGTAGAAATGAATGAAATTCATGAAATATGGCATGTGAAGGTTGAGCCGTGTATATGCAATGTTGTGGGAATGATGAATTAAATTCTACTTAGCATGTTTGGTTGTTGTAGTGTGTTGAAATGGTTGAGAATCATTAAAATATGGATGTGGTGTGTGGCCGTGTAGTGGGCTGTTTTGGTAGGATAAGATGGACTAATTTTATTTAGTGTTTTGGTTGTTATTGTATGGATTCTATGACGAAAATGATAGTTTAATGATTCAAGTTGAAGTAGAGAACGTTTATGGGCTGTTTTTGAAGCTAATGTGAATTTAGTGTAGTTTCTTGTATGGTTGAGGTTAATGTTGTTAATGTGTGGAATGTTGGTGTAGTTTATGAATTTGGAAGAGAGAAATGCGTTGTTGATGTTCCTATGGAAATTGGAAGGTTTCGGGTTTGGGGTAGATTGGTTGAGTCATTTTAAATATTGTGTGGATTGTTTGAAATATTCTTGAGTTTTGTTTGAATGGTTTCGGATTGGAATTTGAATGTATGAGCATTGGCGTTGGCTTAATTGTATATGGTTAATTTGAACATAAATGGAATGTTGTCGAATTATGTAGAAAAGAGTTATTGACGGTAGAATGCATTTTGAATTGATTGTTGATGTTGTTAGTATGGTTATTGGTATTGTTGTTGAATATTTGGCCGAGTTGAATTCTCGGGATTGTTGAATTTACAGGGGAAATGCTGCCCAAATTCCTGTAAATGAAATGCTAACTTAGAATTGGATTTCTAAGCGCTCATGACTAATGTTTGGTGCCAAATGATGTTATTGTAGATTTGAGAAGCCGAGACTTAAGTTTGGATCAGCTTAGGAAGTGGACGAGGTATGTAAAGCTTAACCCTTCTTTCTTTTGGCATGTCTTAGTTATAAGTAGGATGTGCTACGAGCCTCGGGATAACTCTATTCTTGCGATCCGAGTATGTCTACGATTTTTATTTACCTTTGTAACGTTGGCATTCGTAATATAATTGAATAATGATCCTTATGTCTTTGGAATAATTGGTTTTCAAATGTTGCACAAAAAGTTTTGTTCTAAATGGTTCTATGCCGAAAAAGGGCCGTAACTTTCGTAGACGAGCCGAATCGCCTCGATATGCTCGTAGGAGGCTCGTAGCGTATAATGACTATATCTTCCATAAATGGACCCGGATTGGTTTGACGCTCGTCCGTGGGTCCCGCGACTTTCCCTTTGCATAGTTCTAACGACTTTTGAGAGAACTTAGCATGACTATCGCGTTAACCCTCGAGCGTCGATTACTTACTTACCTATTGAGTCTGTAACGACGATTATGTTCTTGACTTCCATAAGCTACTTCATATGATTTTGATACGTATCTAAGATTTTTAAAGTTCTATTTGATATGTTCCCGAGTGACATTTGGGGAAAACTTGATTTGACTATTTTATGGAGTTTTCGAAAATGTTTTAAACTGCATATAGTCTCCCACGACTCTGCTCGTGCATATGGTTGTTATATCTTTCACCGAGTCCCGGGCCGGTTATGTTATCGTGCGCACTATGTTATATTCCGGAGTATGATGTGTCCGGTTCGCCGAGCCCCTCGCTAGAGGGCCGGGTACCGTGTATATTTGGTGTTATGCTGTGTTATGGCGTTATGCTGTGATATGATGTTATGATGTGTGACGGGGATTCGGAGATATGAAACCTTCTGGTGTTATGCTGTGTTATGGCGCCAACGTCGGGCGGGCGACCATATTCTAAGAGCCCCATGCATGATTTGTGTTTTAATGAGTAAGCATTTTGGTATTTTGGATATTGCATTTACTTTCTGCATCTCTTGTTCTGATTATGATCCTATTTACTGTTTTCCTGCCTTGCATACTCAGTACATATTCCGTACTGACCCCCCCCCCCCTTTCTTCGGGGGCTGCGTTTCATGCCGCGCAGGTACAGATACTTGTTTGGATGACCCTTTGACTTAGGGTTCTGTTCGGTGTCTTGGAACGCTCCCTTGTTCCAGAGCCTATGTTTGGGTACAGATTCTTCCGATGCATATGTATATGACTATTCATGGGTACGGCGGGGCCCTGTCCCGTCATGTGATTTTGTTATTACTCTTAGAGGTCTGTAGACATATATGTGTGGGTATAGGTAGTCCCGTTCGATCATGTCCGTGTGATTTGTGTTTTGGACGTCCCCCCGTATTTCGATAGCCTTATCGGCTTATATGTGAAATCATTTGCCGAAAGTTATATATATATATATATATATGTGTTTGTGACGATTTGGGCGACGTTTCACCTCTCTCGTATGTATAAGATCCGATTATGCTAGCTATGGTCTGCCGTTTGATCTTTGTATATGTATAAGCGGTTTGTGCACCGATTATGGTTAATGAGTGTGTACGGGTGCCCAGCTCGGGCACTAGTCGTGGCCTACGGGATTGGGTCGTGACAAAAGTGGTATCAGAGCAGTTCGTCCTCGGATTGTCTACAGACCGTGTCCGGCAGAGTCTTATTTATGGTGTGAAGCCGGCCACACTTATAAACAAGAGGCTGCGGGGCATTTAGGAATCAGTTACCCTTTTTCTGTCTTAGATCGTGCGATAGAGCCAAGTCATAGGAAATGAAATTCCTTATACTAACTTTTTATTTCAGCTGAAGGTCGACATCGACGGAAGAAAGTGATTGACGATATTCGAAGTTACAAAGCACGCAGGTAAGCAAAGGCACGAAAGATATATGTCAGGTAAGGTATTGGGGTACGATTGAAATGTAAAGTTAAAAATTGGGAGAAAGAAAATGGACAGGAAAAGGTAACAGGTGCAGTTCGAGTTAGACATACGAGGTAAGTCCATCATTTTCGTATTGTTGTTGATATTGGGAGCCCTGTGTGGCTGTGATATGATATATATATATATATATATATGTTGGCACTGTGAGGCATTGTTGGTATTTCCTGCGTGCAGGTTTTGAGATAGTAAGAAATATAAGGGAAACTCTGCCGAAATTTTTCCAGAAATAAAAAGAGAAGGAGATATGGGTTTGTGATATGCCTTGAAAGGTCGTGTCAATAGTAAGGATAGCATTAGACTAAGTTGCAAGTACTGCTGACCTTGATAAATAAGTTAACTACTGAATTGGCGGTAATAGTAATTAGGAGGTCAATATCGATATGGTGAGAAGAATTTGGAAAGGGCTTGTGATATCAAGAGATGGTTTGGAAGAGACTGGCAAATCTTGATAGCGTGATATATTAAGGTATCAACCGAATTGATGAGCAGGGATAAATTGTGACGAGATTATAGCCAGAAAAAAATAATAGTATGATTGAGACAAGAGTATAGAAAAAAAAAATTGTGACGGATATGAATGTATAGATAGGACAGCTTGTGAGATATTAGGGATAAAATTGACCAGAAAGGGCAAAGAGTTAAGAAGTATTACACCATAGGATTGATTACGAACAGGATATTATGTGAATAAAATAAGGATTGTTACGAAAATGAGCAAAGCCTAGCGAGGAAGTGACTAAAAGATGTGACGTGATCTATGTGACTAATGTATAAATGTGAGCCATTGATTAAAAGAAAGAGAGGGATTTATGAAGTTCTTCTATAAGGAAAAATTCAGGATAGAGATTATGAGATAACGGAAATGATAGCGAGCACAAAGAAGAAGGGGTTAATTGGAAGCAGGAGACGAAAGAAAAGCGAGCAAGATAATGGTGCAGTAATAGATTATGACATGTATAGCCGAGAACACGAGTAGTATCAGCGACGGAACTGTGAAAGACCAAACTATAGAAAGATGAGCAATAATGTAGAACGAGTGCTAGGAAAAGACTGGTATGATAAGAACAAATAGGAATGAACAGAATATGATTTGAAAATGAGAAAGGGATTATGTAGGAGTAGTATTTTCTGACGGACATAGAGGTATTATAAAATTCCTCGTGCGCAGAAAAAAAAAAAAGGATGGACATAGACTGGAGAAATATGGTAAGGGGATGCTAAAGGAAGCACCCAAGATAGACGTAAGTAAATGAGTACGAATGTGGAACGAAAAGGGAATGCACAGTTGTGAATTTAAAGGTGTAGTACGACGACATGGTGACAAGATAAGGCTATTACTGAGACGAACCTGGTATGTTTTTGAGTAAGTTAGAAGCCTGTGTTGGGCACACAGTAAGGGTAAAAAGGCATAAAGCATAAAGGGGATATTACGTACACACGACTTCACCTCGAAGATAATGGAATCTTTAAGCGACAAAGACGGTAGGCTTAAGGAACAGATTGTGTGGTATAACTTCACCAAAAGAAACAGGTGATATAGATTGCGACAAAGATACTATTTCAAGAGAACTCTGGACACTTATCGTTGGAATATAAGTGCCACCTAACTGAGAATTTGGAATGACTACAAGTATTAAACAATTATTGATTGGAGTAAGAGAGACCTTTTTCTGATTCGGTGGGAGATGTGTTATGAGGACGTCTTGAAATCTGTTAAGACTTCAATTTACTCCAGATTAGGTGATGGAGGTCATGCGGTGAGGTGGACGCGATCATATTAACATTAGAACGTCGCATTTCATCAGAGTCCCAAAGTTAAGCGTGCTGGAGTGGGAGCAATTTTAGGATGGGTGACCCCCTGGGAAGTTTTCTGAAAGTCTTACAAATTCAGACGTAAGAAGCAAATGAGAAGCTAGGTTAATCTAAGGAAAATTTTGAGTCTGCGGAGTGGGCAGAAACCTTAAGAGGTCGTGTAGAACGAGGCAGACTGAACCAGTGAAAAAGAAGGAAGGTGCATTACAGCTTTAGAAACAGGGTAAGTCGAATAGTGTTGGAAATATTTTGTGAATAAGATGGTAGCGATTATGTATACGTATGTATATGATATCCCATACATGGCTATATTGAATCCCAGCAATCGACGTTGTGACATATTGGAAGGCATTAATCGGACAGGGTAATGAAGTTCAAGTGAAAGAAAATAAAATGGCACAAATGTTATGAGGCGAGTTGATGCTGTTTTCACTACAGGTTAAGCTCGGGAATTCTAATACAATGATATCTGGAAAAGAAAGAAAGTGAGTAGGTGGTAGATGAAGTGACCAAAATGTCGGGGACAAAGCGAACGAGTAAGAAACAAGAGGAAGTAAAGCCTCCAAGAGAGGCGACGGGCAAAGCACGACACTATTTGGATAAAAATTCGAGGTTAGGCGTGTGAGAGGGATAGAGTGTGGTAGTATGGGATAAGAGAGGAATGTGTGAGGTTAGAGAACAGACTTCGATAAGTGAAACGAAAGGGTAGTGACCACAACGAAAAATGAGAAGTAAAGAAAAGGATGATCAGGCCGTGCAACGATGTTAAGAGATTTCTAATTCTCGAAAGATAAGTGCCGAGACGATGGATATCTAAAAACTATTGGTACATTAGGACCTCCTTAATAAAAGGGGGGGGGGGGGGAGAACATATTGGACTCGAATGGGATTATGGCATTCTCATGCCCCTGAAGGGCAAATTTATTAGCTTGGAGCTAGAGTTCGAAACGATCGTCAATACATGGGGATCGAAGACACGTATGTTTGTGCTATAAGAGAGTCGGAAGGCAGTAAGGCTTTCTGTAGCCCTATGCTTTTGTGTAGCATTGTAAGATTTGAGGGCAAAAAGCTAAAGGAAAAATTGTGGCAAGAGCCCAAGGATTCAGTTTAAACTCGAATTACGAGTTGCCATAAGTATAGCAGTACTGCGAAGGATGGCGAAGGGTGCAGGACCATTTCGTATATACATAACCATTATATTCACTAGCGACAAAGTCATGTGAGTGAGCATTCGAATGTAAAGATGAATGGTGACAAGGATGTAAGGACTAATGACGCTGACCATTGAACCGCAAGTGAGTTTTAGCACGGCATTTCACCCGCAGTCTGACGCGCAGACCGAGCGTGCTATTCAGACGTTAAGGGATATGTTACGGGCTTGCGTCATCGATTACAGAGACAGCTGGGATGATCATCTGCCACTTACGGAGGTTACCTCTAATAATGCCTACCATTCCGGCATCCAGAGAGCCGTATGAAGCTTAGTATGGTAGAAAGTGCAGGTCACCGATTGGCTGGTTCGATGTTGGCAAAACTAAGTTAATTGGCCCAGATATGAATTACAAGTGTTTGATGAAGTGAAACTCGTTTGGGAACGATTGTAAACAGCCCAGAGTCGACAAAAGTCATATGCAGATAATCGACGTCGATACTTCGAGTCACAGATTGGCGACTGAGTATTTCCGAAAGTGTCACCCATGAAGGGTGTTATAAGATTCGGCAAAAGGGTGATAACAACGAGGTTAGGGAAATCCCAAATTAATAATTAAAATATGTGCAGAAGCAAAAATAGAAAATAATCTGAAAAATAAAGATATGGGAAATTCAGGGAAATAGTTCCAAGAAATTCCAAGAATGTAAGTTCTAAAAATTGAAAAGATCCAAGTAACAACGAATTGGTTATTGGATGAACCAAACGCCTTTACTTGAGAAACGAATCAAACTTAGAATTCGGATCTTGATCGCTTCCGAGTAACGTTAGACAACAATTAGTATGTGTACTAATCGCCTTCTAAGAATACCAAGAAGAAACCAAAGATATCAAAAAGAAGTTATCTTACTACCTTGAACTATGAACTAGCTAGGTCGAAAGATAAATCCAAAGTAATTCCACAAAGGTTCAAAAGAACTCTCAATATAATATATTCTTCAAAATCTTATTTACAATGAATGACAATCACCCCTTTATATAGTTGTAAAGAAGGAGCTAGTCAAAATAGAATAAATGGGAATTATCTTCCCTAGAAGCATAGAAGACTTCCCACACTTGGACCAAGGCGATCAACATAGATTAAAACAACCTAGAAGACTACCCACACTTGGACCAATGCAAGTCAACATTGATTAAAACAACAATTAAATATTTATTCTAGAAACTAATATTTGGGCTAATTATGGGCTGCTGGAAACTTCTTCTTTTGGGGCTGATTTGGGCCTCATTCCATCTCACTTTGGACTTTAATTTGGGCCTCCAAATAAGTGTAAGACTTGAGGAAAAAATCTGAATTGGGCTGGAGCTCTTCTTCCATCACAGACACTTTTGAATTGTTGATTGCAACCCATTAAGCTTGTCTTGCAATTTCCTCGTTTGAGATCTTATCATGGCTCTTCTTGGAACTTCCAAATCTTCATCCACGTCCTTCAATAATTTCGAGCTACCATGGATGCTATCATTCCCCTCTTCTTGAGATGAATTCGTCCTCGAATTTAAACCTGCATCAAATAAGGAAAGATCAGAAACATTGAAAGTAGCACTAACTTGATACTCACTAGGAAGATCAAGTTTGTAAGCATTGTCTCCAATCCGTTCAAGGACTTCAAATGGACCATCTCCTCTTGGGTCTAGTTTGGATCTTCTTTTGGAAGGAAACCTTTCCTTCCCCGAAATGCACCCATACTTGATCCCGGGCTTAAAAATAACGTATTTTCGCCCCTTATTTCTCCTTAAGGCGATCTGCTCATTCTTCCGCTCAATTGCAAGCTTTGTTTGTTCATGAATCTTCTTCATCATTTCAGCCTTCTTCCTACCATCAAGATTAACAATATTATCGTAGGCAAAGGCAGCAAATCAAGGGGGTGAGGGGATTAAAGCCATAAACAACTTCAAAAGGAGACTTGCAGTAGAAGAATGGACGACCCTATTATAGGCAAACTCTACCATGGCCAAATGTTCTTCCCAAAATGTTAATTTTCCTTTTAGAACAGCCCTCAACATATTCCCTAAAGTCCTATTAACTACTTGTTTGCCGTCGGTTTGCGGGTGACAAGACGTAGAAAATAGTAGTTTAGTTCCCAACTTTCCCCAAAGAACTCTCCAAAAGTGACTTAAAAACTTAGCATCCCTATCACTAATAATAGTTTTAGGTATACCATGTAATTTAACCACTTCTTTTACAAACAAATCAGCCACATGTGATGCATCATTAGTCTTCAAACATGGAATAAAGCGAGCCATTTTTTAAAATCTATCTACCACCACAAATATCTTGTCCTTACCATGCTTAGTTCTAGGCAAACCTAACACAAAATCCATGGAAATTTCAAGCCAAGGGAAGTAGGAACGGGTAAAGGAGTATAAAGACCATGTGGTAACACTTTCGATTTGGCTTGTTTACATTCAAGACATTGAGAGCACACTTTCTCAACATCCTTTCGCATGCCTGGCCAAAAGAAATGTTCAGCAAGTATATCCAAAGTTTTGGGCACTCCGAAGTGTCCCATGAGTCCACCACAATGTGCTTCCCTAACAAACAATTCACGCAAAGAGCAATTAGGGATACACAATTTATTTTCCTTAAAAAGAAATCCATCTTGAAGATTAAACCTTGTCATAAGGACCCAACTTACATTCGCAAAAACCTTGCCAAAATCGAATCATTAGCATAAAGGCCCTTGATTTGATCAAAACCCATCGACTTAGAAGTAAGAGTAGAGACCAAGACATACCTTCTTGATAGTGCATCAAGAACTACATTCTCCTTTCCTTGCTTGTAAGCAATTACATATGGGAAAGTTTCAATAAATTCAACCCATTTTGCATGCTGCGATTAAGCTTACCTTGACTCTTCAAATATCTCAAGGATTCATGATCGGTCTTAACCACAAACTCTCTAGGCCACAAATAATGTTGCCATGTAGCTAAAGCCTTTACCAAAGCATATAGCTCTTTGTCATAAGTTGAGTAGTTCAATGTAGCTCCACTCAACTTTTCACTAAAGTATGCAATAGGCTTGGACTCCGCATCAAACAAAGACCTATTCCTTTTCCTAGAAGCATCACATTCAACCTCAAAAGACTTAGAAAAATTAGGTAATTGCAAAAGAGGAGCGAACATAATTTTTCTTTCAACAAGTTAAAAGCATCATCTTGGTCTTTCCCCCATGTAAAAACCTTATCTTTCTTGATAACTTCGGTTAGAGGAGCGAGAATGGTGCTAAAATCTCTAACAAATCTTCTATAAAAACTAGCAAGCCCATGAAAACTTCTAACCTCAGTTACACTCTTGGGTTTAGGCCACTCTTTGATTGCCTTGATTTTATCTTCATCAACCTCAACTCCCTTAGAACTGACCACAAAACCCAAGAATACCACACGATCCACACAAAAGGCACACTTTTTGAGATTAGCAAACAATTGTTGTTTTCTAAGAACTTCAAAAACTTGCTTTAGGTGTTCTACATGCTCATCTAGAGTTTTAGAAAAGATCAAGATATCATCAAAATAAACCACCACAAACTTTCCATGAAAATCCTTAAAAACATGATTCATCAATCTCATGAACGTCTTTGGGTGCATTAGTCAAGCCAAAAGGCATAACTAACCACTCATAAAGCCCATATTTGGTCTTAAAAGCGAGTTTTCCATTCATCTCGGGATTCATTCGAATCGATGGTAACCACTTTTTAGATCAATTTTAGAAAAGATTTTGGACCCATGCAATTGATCCAACATGTCATCAAGACGAGGAATAGGATGACGATACTTTACCGTAATCTTGTTGATAGCTCGACAATCCACGCACATCCTCCAGGATCCATCTTTTTTGGGCACCAATAGAACAGAAGCGAGCAAGGACTCGGGCTCTCTCGCACAAACCCCTTTTTAAGCAACTCCTCAACTTTGCCTTTGCAACTCCTTTGTCTCTTCGGGATTACTCCTATAAGCGAGGCCTATTTGGAATCGTGCACCGGGCACAAAGTCAATTTGGTGTTCAATTCCACGCAAAGGTGGAAGACCTTTAGGAATATCTTCGGGAAAGATATCATCAAAATCGCAAAAGAGAAAAAACACTACTTGGCAAAGAAGAAGTTAGTAGCTCGAATTAATCAAGACTTCTTTGTAAGTAAGTAGTATTATCGGCGATCCCTCTTTTCTTGCATTCAAACACTCTTTGGCTTTTATATAGAGACTCTCTTTTTCTTTTCCTTAGCCTCTTTCCTCTCACCAAAACTTTCTTTTTTCCACTCAAACCCTCTTTTACCTCTTTGCTTAAATTCTGCCCTCTTTCTCTCTCTCTTGGCCATCTTTCATTTCTTTTCCCTCAAGCTCACCTTTTTTCTGTTCCCTTTGTTTTCCCATTGATTCCCTCAATCTCTTTTGATCTTCAAACACCTGAGAAGGTGTTAAAGGTGCAAGAGTATACTTCTTGCCATTAAGCTCAAGTGAATATCTATTCTTCCTTCCATCATGAAAAGTATTCCTATCGAAGCGCCATGGACGACCAAGCAAGATATGACAAGCTTGCATAGGAATGACATCACAAAGAGTATCATCCTCATACACGCTAACATTGAATGAAATCATGCATTGTTTGTTGACTTTCGATTCACCACTATCATTCAACCATTGGAGTCTATAGGGCTTAGGGTGTTTCATGCATGCAAGCCCTAACGTATCTACCAAGTGTGAACTCACTACATTAGTACAACTACCACTGTCGATAATCATAGAACAAGTTCTCCCCCTTATCCCACACCTAGTATGGAATATATTTTCCCTTTCGTTCTTCATTATTGACTCCCAAATTGATAGCCATAATCCTCCTAACTACTGCAACCAAACCATCATTAAAAGGAAGTTCTACATCATCTTCACTCACACCTCCCTCTTCTTCCTCTTTCTCACTTTTTTTACTCTCATTTTCTCCATCAAGAATCTTCCTAGCTACCCCAACAAAACCACTATTAGGCAACTCTACGTCATCTTCACTCACACCTCCCTCTTCTTCCTCTACCTCACTTTTTTCACTCTCATACTCTCCATCTTCTTTCATGAGAATATTTCTTCTATTTGGACATTCATGCATCATATGCCCTCTTCCATGACATTTGTAACATTGAATAGAACTAGAAGGTTTTGGTGATTTAGGATTAAAAGTTTTACCTCCCTCCTTGTCATCTACTTTGGCCTTCCCTTGCCTTCTTGAGGCCTAGAAGTCACATCTTGTTTCAGCCATGGCTTCTTTGAATTGGTGTTTGGCCGACTCCTCCACGAGCTAGCTTGTCTTGCTTTCTTTTAATTTGCTTTTCTACTTTTACTGACCATATCCACTAACTCATCTAAAGTTACATATTGTTGTATCTCTACTACATCGGCTATTTCTTTATTTAAACCATTAAGAAATCTAGCCATAGTGGCCTCTTCATCTTCCATACAATTAGCTTGGATCATAGCCATATCCATAGCTTTGAAGTATTCATCAACAGATCATGGTTCCACTGCTCCAATCTTCGAAGACGCATTTGTAGGTCTCTTTGAAAGTGGGAAGGCACGAACCTCTTCTTCATGACTCTCTTCATCTCGGCCTAAGCAAAGAATGGGTGGTTCTCCATCTTGTTGTCTATCCCTTGTAAGCTTTTTCCACCAAATAGAAGCATAGTCGAAGAAAATTCAACAACGGCAAGCTTTACCTTCTTAGCTTGAGAATAGTTGTGACAATCAAAAATGGCTTCAACTTTCCGCTCCCAATCAAGGTACAAGTCCGGATCTCTTGTGCCTTTGAAAGTTGGCATCTTCATCTTTATGCTATTAATGTTATCATCTTCCACTCTTCCTCGTTGTCCCCTCCTATCTCTCCCTACCCTATCTAGATTTACATCAAGATCATCAACAAAATCATCTATAGGGTTTTCTTGATTTACAATTGGGGCATGGGGCATATTTCTTCTATTTTGAGGCCTAGGATTATTTTGTGGTTGTACAATATCTTGATCTCCCCTCCTAAGTTCGGCTATTGTCTCATTTTGTTCAAAGAATGGCATCCTTGATCTCTTGAAATTGCAAGGTCCATCTTTCAAATTGTTGGTGCATAGCTTGTAGAGTGAAGTCATTTCTTCCTCGGATCTCGGCTTCTTGACGAGCCCTCCTTTCATCTTCACTACCACCTGTATTGGTCATTTCCAAAACTATTTATCACTCAAACTTTGGCTCTTTTTTTTTTTCCTCAATTGTTCTCACTCACTCTTGCCTTTTTCCACTCAAATAACCTTTGGGAAAACACTTTATGGATTTATAATTAAACCCCACTAGAATCAAGCCCTTAGTAGTAAAATAAAGAATTTTGGGGCACTAAAGAAAATGAAGAACCAATCCTAGAAAGAATTAGAATTTAGTTGAAACAAGACTCGAACAAAAAGGACTTTTTTTTTTTAAACAAGATCAAAGGAGTAAGAAAAAAAAATTGATTGCTTCTTAGCTTTAAAGATCTAGGATCCCCTCTTCTTGTTTTCTATCTTAATCTTTAGAAAACAAATAAATGGAAGAAATTTCTTGAAGAGCAAACACTAAACTTTTTTTTTTTTTGTTCTTTTTTTTTTTCCTGTTCATTCCTTGCTACGATTACTTTTTTTTAATTTTTTTTTTTTTGCTCTTTTTTTTTTTCAAGAAATCCCCAAGATTATCAAGAACGGAATCTTGATAAAACCGCTCTGATACCACTTGATAACAACGAGGTTAGGGAAATCCAAAATTAATAATTAAAATATGTGCGAAGCAAAAATAGAAAATAATCGAAAAATAAAGATATGGGAAATTCGGGGAAATAGTTCCAAGAACTTCCAAGAATGTAAGTTCTAAAAATTGAAAAGATCCAAGTAACAACGAATTGGTTATTGGATGAACCAAACGCCTTTACTTGAGAAACGAATCAAACTTAGAATTCGGATCTTGACCGCTTCCAGAGTAACGTTAGACAACAATTAGTATGTGTACTAATCGCCTTCTAAGAATACCAAGAAGAAACCAAAGATATCAAAAAGAAGTTATCTTACTACCTTGAACTATGAACTAGCTAGGTCGAAAGATAAATCCAAAGTAATTCCACAAGGTTCAAAAGAACTCTCAATATAATATATTCTTCAAAATCGATTTACAATGAATGACAATCACCCCTTTATATAGTTGTAAAGAAGGAGCTAATCAAAATAGAATAAATGGGAATTATCTTCCCTAGAAGCATAGAAGACTTCCCACACTTGGACCAAGGCGATCCAACATAGATTAAAACAACCTAGAAGACTACCCACACTTGGACCAATGCAAGTCAACATTGATTAAAACAACAATTAAATATTTATTCTAGAAACTAATATTTGGGCTAATTATGGGCTGCCGGAAACTTCTTCTTTTGGGGCTGATTTGGGCCTCATTCCATCTCACTTTGGACTTTAATTTGGGCCTCCAAATAAGTGTAAGACTTGAGGAAAAAATCTGAATTGGGCTGGAGCTCTTCTTCCATCACAAGACACTTTTGAATTGTTGATTGCAACCCATTAAGCTTGTCTTGCAATTTCCTCGTTTGAGATCTTGTCATGGGTCTTCTTGGAACTTCCAAATCTTCATCCTCGTCCTTCAATAATTCTGAGCTACCATGGATGCTATCAAAGGGGAAGTTAAGCTCGAGGTATATGGGACCTTACCAGGTCGTCCGTAGAGCAGGCGAGAAGGCTGCGTATTAAAGATGTGGTTTCCGTTAAGATATTGTGATGGAACAATAACGGGGAACGGATGAAGAATGAGTATCCCTATGTATTTCCTATACCTACAGGTCGTCTACACTCCTAAACGGGTTATGTTGATTGATGAACGAACCATATATGTCAGCTATAAAAGAGACTCCCCCAAAATGCCTATAAGACCCCATATGACTAGTTTAACATTCGAGGACGAATGTTTTGAAGGGGGGGAGGATGTTATATCCCGTATTTGGTACGTCGGGACATTCGAGTTAATTCTTTGAAAGTTAATGGCAAGGCTAATTCCCGACTTTGTTTTTAGGTACAAGTTGTTTATGATTTTATTGGATGGAAATATTGAGGAAAACTAAGGGCTAAAAGTTGGAAAAAATTATTTCATGAAGTGGCCAAATAGCCATGTGCCGTGTGGGGTATATGGGACCCTTGGTTGGCCAAATTTGACTAGTTTAAGCTATGAAGGTGCGTGTGATTACTTTACAATTGTAAGGGCTAGAAGTGGAAAAAAAATATTCTTGAGGGGGTCTAGGTGGCCGGCCACTTTAGGAGTGGGCCATGGCCACATGGATGCCTTGTATATGTTAATAAAAGATGACCAAGTTAAGTGCATTTTTCATCTTCTACACTTAGAACAATCAAGAAACTTGGAGAGGAAAAAAATGAAGGCCATTCGGCCATGGAGAAGAGAAATGAAGGTCCAAAAATCTTCATCGAAAAATTGTTTCTTCTAGGTTTTCAACTCATTGGAAGGTCAAACAACATGGAGTAATTGTTAGAGAGCAAGAAAACCATTCATTCTTGAAGTCTCAACCCAAGCCATGTTGAAGAACTAAGTGAAGAAGGTAAGTTTTAATCCTCTTTTCATATGTTATGGATGGTTTATGTGTGTTGTGGAGTGTAGAAATGAATGAAATTCATGAAATATGGCATGTGGAGGTTAGTAAGTGTATATGCAATGTTGTGTGGGAATGATGAATTAAATTCTACTTAGCATGTTTGGTTGTTGTAGTGTGTTGAAATGGTTGAGAATCGTTAAAATATGGATGTGGTGTGTGGCCGTGTAGTGGGTACATTTTGGTAGGATAAGATGGACTAATTTTATTTAGTGTTTTAGTTGTTATTGTATGGATTCTGTAAGCTGAAAATGATAGTTTAATGATTGATTGGAAGTAGAGAACGTTTTATGGGCTGTTTTTGAAGCTAATGTGAATTTAGTGTAGTTTCTTGTATGGTTGAGGGGGGGTTAATGTTGTTAATGTGTGGAATGTTGGTGTAGTTTATGAATTTGGAAGAGAGAAATGTGTTGTTGATGTTCCTATGGAAATTGAAGGTTTCGGGTTTTGGGGTAGGTTGGTTGAGTCGTTTTTAATATTTTGTGGATTGTTTAAAATATTCTTGAGTTTTTTTTGAATGGTTTAGGATTGGCATTTGAATGTATGAGCATTGGCGTTGGCTTAATTGTATATGGTTAATTTGAACGTAAATGGAATGTTGTCGAATTATGTAGAAAGAGTTATTGACGTTAGAATGCATTTGAATTGATTGTTGATGTTGTTAGTATGGTTATTGGTATTGTTGTTGAAGATTTGGCCGAGTTGAATTTCGGGG
>NW_026727539.1:0-32629 GCF_029784015.1 Lycium ferocissimum
TTGGTTAAAATGGGCAATCATTCAGTTAAATAGGTTTGCCAAGGAGATAATTGTCATGTTTTGCCTTAACCTAATAATGAGATGTATCCACTTTGAAAAATGGCATTAAAAGAAGGGGCTCAAGGATTGGTAATTTTGACAAGGACTATGTGTATATGTGTGAGTCTGTTTTGGTCCATCATGTGTAGAAATGTCCATGAATATGTTGTGTGAAGAAAAACCTTATTTTTGAGGACAGATCACCTAGTTATGATAATTGTAAAGATAAGGAACAAAAGAAGGAAGGTTAATGGGAACATTGACATAATTCTGCTTATTTTGTCTTTGTGTGGCGATCCTTGATGCTTCGTATTCCATTCTTGATGTTGTGAACTAAGTTCTTTAAGGAGTAATGATAACGCAAAGAAAAGGGTGAGGATAATGTCTCAGAATTTGGCTAAGGCTAGAACATTGGTGATTGAAGTATGTTGTTGTTCCTCTCGGTGTGATTTGATCCTGATGGAAAAGGAAATGTGTGTTTCTTTTAAAATGCAATATGGTTAAGAGAAAAGATCCTTTCATGATTATAATTTTGTCTTGGAGTGGCTTAGGAACACTAGCTTGTTATTGTTGCTACATGTTTGTGGTAGGTCTGCTCCTAGTGTATCATGTTTTGAAACTTGGCAACAAAAGTCTTTTAGGAGTTAAGTATAGTCCCATGAGTTAACTGTGGCAGTCATGTAATAGGGTTAAGATGGTCTAAACCTTCCCCTGGTCCTTAATGGTGTCACTGGGGTATGAGGAGGAGTTCATAAGGGAAAGAAAAGAGGTCTTGGGAGAGTAGAAGGTTATCCTGGACATGAACTGGAGGTGATGACCAGTGGAACCCAGGATCCCTTTTGCTGCAAAGAGATTCAGGAAAAGCAAATGGGGAGGTGATGACCCTATCCTTATCCTGCTTCCATTTCGTGACCCTGAGACTTCATCCTTCTCTTTTAGAACTTCCCTTCATGGTCCTGGGACACACAATGATCTCGGACGGATTAGACAAACTTAACCATACCTGGGAAAAGGATATGCCTATAGTTAAATGAACTATTGTCACTATTTTTAAAAGTACCAGTGATGTATGATTTTCATCATGTCTCCTAAAAGCTTTCTTTTTATCTGAGAAGTTTTCTTGTTTTGAGTTTTATTGTTTAAATAGGTTGTGTTCAAGAAAGGACGGGGCTGATTGTTATAACCCGTATTTCGTACGCTTGGATAATTCGGGATAATTGCGGGAAGTTAAAGGCAAGACTATTTCCAAAATTATCTTAATGTATAAGTGGGTTGTGAATATTATTTATGAACCTTATTAGTATGGAAATGTTGGAAAAGGCCAAGGGTAAAAAGGGATATTTCCTAAAGGGTTCATGGTAATATTATGGAAGGCTAAGGGCAAAATGGGAATTTCACAAAAATTGTCTTGAAAATTCTAGACCAAGCCAAGGCTTGGCCATGTGTGTGTGTATGTGTATATGTGGGTCCCACTCTTATATGGACCAAAATTTATAAAAAGACAAGTGGTCATCTTGTTTTAATTTAAGGAAATTTCAAGAAAAGAGGAAGAAATTTCTAGAAAAAGGAAGAAGGGGAGGCATGTGGCCATTTCATATTTAATGGGGGCTAATTATAAATTATAAGGACATATGGACTAAAGTTACAAAAGAAGACACTTAGTCTTCTTTAATTATTTTGGAAAATTCAAGAAGAATGGAGAAGAGGGCATGTGCCCCTCACATGCCTATAAGAACTATATATATAAGAGAGAGAGAGCCTACCAAGCAAGACATAATTGTCATGAAAAATTCAAGAAAAACTCCAAGAAAAAAATTAGGGGCCACTCGGCCATGGCTATGGAGAATTGACTTCATGAAGTTGATCAAGAAAAAATTATTGCTTCTAGTATTCCAAGCAAGTTGAAGGCCCTAATTAACATGGAGTGGTTGTTGGAACAAGAAAACCATTCATTCTTGCTAGGCACAACTCTAGCGAAGTTGAAGAACTAAGTGGAAAAAGGTAAGGTTTCATCTTCTTTTATATGTTGTAGAGTGAAGAAATGGACGAAATATATGAAAATATGTGTGTTGGTGTGTGTAGTATTGGACCGTGCATGGTTGTGTTGTGTAGAAAAGAATCGATTAATTTTATGTAGCATGTTGGTTGTTGTTGTCGTTGTAATGTAATGTATAGAAACGGATGAAAAACTCATGAGAATATGTATGTGGTTGTTGTGGCCGAATGATAGGTGGTTTGGCAAGTTGTAGTGAATTGACTCTATTTAATATTTTAGTTGTTGAATTGTGAATTTCATAATGATAAATAAAGGTTTGATGGCTTAAAGTGAAGTTATAACCATTATCGGAATGTTGAAGAAGTCGATGCGGCATTAGTTTGAATTCTTACATTGCATGAGTAATGTTGTTAATGCATGGTTGTTGATATGGATTGTCGATATAGCTCATAAATTTGGAAGGAAGTAATGCGTTGTTGACTTTGGTGGTGTTGTGAGATTTCGGGTGGAAGTATGTATAAATTGGGTTGCTTGAATATTTTGGTGAATTAAATTGAATTGAATTGAATTGAATATTGAAGTGTTCCTAGGATAATTGCTAGCATTGTTGTTGCTTTGGCCGAGTTCCATTCTCGGGTTTGTTGTTGATGATTTGGGCCGAGTAAGATCTCGGGGATGGTGTATGTACAGGGGAGATGCTACCGAAATTTCGGCAGATCATAAGTGAATTTATTTGAAAAGTCAAGACAAGTGTGCTTAGTAATGAATCTAATGGTTGCATCAATTTTCTTGAATGTAGACTAACAAGTCTGGACAAGCGTATCTAGTAAGGCGCGGCACAGGTATGTGAGGCTCGTCTCTTTTCTTCAAAAGGCATGACTCCCACGTTATAATGTCTTAAATGTTTTTATATCTTCCTTGCTTGCAAAAATTAGAAGCCTATGACTCCTAGGTATAAGTCTTTTCCTAATAAGTTCATAGTTGTTTTTCAAATGTCCATACTTTTCAAAAACCAAGTTTTAAGAGGTTGAGAGTTTTTATGACTAAAACGACGAATATGATTTTATAATGACAACGATGATGACAAATATGAGAAAACGTCTATGACGAATATGTCGAGGATACGTTCCTACCATGGATATGACAAGTATGAGAATGTTAAGTTATTTCTTGATTTCTCAACTCTACTTATGGATAATGACTATTTTAAAGATCTCTAGTATATGAAACGATGCCTTACGATCCTATTCCATGTTTGCTCATGATGTTACTCTCCATTGTTAGTCTCGCCTTATATTAATTGTCCCTCCAAGGTGAGGCACGACGCCCATGGCTATTCCATAACATCATCGGAGGTTACCGACCTTACGTCACTCCGATAGATACATGGCTTTCTTTGGGCTCTCCTGCATGCTTATATGATATATGTATATGACATATGTATATATATATGGGGGATATGGGGAAAGGGAGACATGTTGCGCTATGGACGCATTTCCACCTGGTCAGCTAGCGTAAACTCCATCCCGGACGCGGGATGCCCGGACGCGGGACATATGTGGGCGAGCCTGTCACGACCCAACCTAGGGCCACGACAAGTGACCGGGCTTACCCCGTCTGAGAACTCAACCTTTGCTACTTATACTCGAATGTGGCGATCAATAGATTTTTTTTTTTTGAAATTCTAGATAAATTACTAAAGTCGATATATAACTCAAAACGTCTTAAAACGTATTGACATAAGTACACATACATAAATATATACATGGCATAAGACAAGGCGGGCCGAAGAGGCTACCGCTACCTCTGTACAACAATATAGAGACGGGCAGAACCAAACAGTACCCATAACACCCACGCTGTTCGCAGACGTCTAAAAGTACGACTTGCAGAATATATACACAAAATTATACCAAAATAGGAACAGCCTCCGAAACAAGTGGAGTTGTCCGACTCCTAGTGCCGAATCCTTCTAAGTAGCCGGATCGCCGAGTCGCGTCCCCGTACTCGCGGGCATGAAACGCAGCCCCCGAAGAAAGGGGGTCAGTACGGAATATGTACTGAGTATGTAAAGCGAGGATAGATAATAATCACCGCGCAATTTAGGAAGGAAGAAATCACAATCAACCCGATATCTGCAGCCTTCGCTTAAAAGGAGACATAAATAAATACACAGAGTCCCAAACAAGCTTTAAGTAAATAATCGCAATCCAACTAACGATTCCGGAGTAAGTAGTGCAATCTAGAACACCTCTACTAAAAGAGTAATGCAATACATCACATGCGCCGCTTCCGGCAAAATAATGATAGCCCCTTCGGGCAGCCGCTTCCGGCTCGATATCAATACTGGCCCCTTTGGGCGGCCGCTTCCGGCTCTATATCAACAATGGCCCCTTCGGGCATGCCGCTTCCGGCATAATAATAATAATTACGGCCCCTTCGGGCATATTAGTAATGATAACTTAAACATAAGTAGTAAATGAAATAAAATAGTAAAACCTCGCACCCCTTTCGGAGTGGTTTTAGAAAGTTTTAAAATCAATTTTATGTTTCTTTGTACAAAACTAGTTCTTTAAAAAAAATCATTAGTGAACCACAAACGCGTTTCCGAAGCCATTTTTGGAAAACCGAAGTAATGATTATATTAGTAACGTTGTTACACAGCAAAGTATACTATAGAACATAATGAAGTAGTTCAACAACTGTCCTTTAATTATTGTACCAAAATAAGTCGAATGGAGCAATATAAGAGTCTCGGGACTGTGGGCCCACCTCGGGTCAAGTCAAGGCGGCGAACATGAATTACAAAGATTAGGCTCCCTAAAGCCATCCATACAGGTTCCGGAGCGATTCAGATATATTGGCAACCGTTACAAAGGTTTAAACATTCTTTTAACCAAAGATAAGGATTTTAGTTCAATTGCACTGAATGAATAGTATCCCAAATCACACTCGGATTTCTAAGAGCAGAATTATTCCCGAGGTTCCGATCTTCTCCTAGTATTACTAGGACATGCCAAAAGAAGGAAAGGTAGGCTTTACATACCTTATTCACGTCTTACGCTCGTCCGAGCTCAACTCCTGTTTCCACCAAAATCTACAATTGGTCATAATTACCAAATGTGAGTTACAAGCTTTTGAGGGTTCAAGTTTAAATCCATATTTGCCTACCGAAATTTCGGCACCATTTCCTCTATAAACTCAACATCCCCGAGAGTTAACCCGGCCATAATATCAATAACAACATCCACAACAATACCAACAACACAATACTAGTCATCAAGAATCAATTTAAACTCATTCCAATACAAATGGTTTTCTTTTCTTCATAATGCGACAACCTCCATTCTAACTCCACACTTTCAACCCAATGTCAATGTTTTCATATTCCTTTACAAATTCAAGGCCATTCAAATATAATTCGGAAACATTTCATATCATTTCTACAAATATCCGCAAGATATACAAACTTTCCATCAAGCCGTAATACCTCCAAAACTTTTAATCTTTAACATACATCTTCATAGTATATTTCCATCTTCCAATTTCATCAACAATTATCATAATTTGCATCTTAACAACTTCATTTCCATGTTAACATAAAACTAGAATAAAATCATATAATTTCCTACAACAACCTAACAATGGATTTTTCATGCCAACTTGAACCATTTTCCCTCCATTTACTCCACAAGAACACAACAACACAATTAATACACTAAATAAATTCAATCCATCTCCCTTCAAGCAAAACACCACACGGCTACAACACACACATGCACCACACGGCCATGCACACACACACACACATCACAATTCCATGATTTCCATTTAATTCTAATCGTTATAACATACTCACATCTTCCATAACATAAAACATAGAATTCTTACCTTTTTCTTCAAATTCCAACTTGTCGCAAACGTGGTTCTTTCGCTAAACTAATTATACCGCGTCGAAGAGCGTCTTGAACTTGTCAAGAATTCAAGAAGGAAGAGATTTTTGGATCAAAGTTGAAGGCTTGGAATTTTTTTTTTTTTTTTTTTTTGGTTGGCCGAATGGGTTAGCTAGTATTCTCCAAGTTTTTTTTTTTCTTGAACTTTCTAATGGATGATTATGCATGGAATCATCCACTTATACCCACAACCACATGCTTAGCACATGACCAATTAAGTTGGGTTGGGCCAGGGCCATGTTGGCCGGCCACCCTCCAACATTTGGGCCCAAATTCTCTTATTTTTTTCTAGCCCAATTCATCATGGATCCTATTTTAAAATTCCCGGGACTAATTTCCAAAATTCCAAACTTGCCCCTAGGCCTTCTCCGACGTTCTCGTGTCAATATTTTCCATAAGTAACAACATACACACCACATAAAATCAAAGCGTGGCCTTATTCTTACAAATCACAATTATGTCCGAATTTCCCGAATGTGCAAAAACACGGGATATAACAGAGCCGACGTCGTTCGGCACTATGACATGTTCTATTTTCACATGTATACGGAAAAGAAATGTTTTCAAAGGCAAGAATAAGCATGCATGGCATCTGCCCTAGGCGGCATTCACATGTACAAAAAAGTTACTCTTCTTCCTCATGATATGTTCTATGTTTTTATATGGATATTATTCATATGTATACTCCTTACTACGTTATTGTTCATGCCTTACATACTCAGTACATTGCTTTCGTATGCGACGCCCCTTTTATGTATTTGCGTTTCATGCCGCGCGGTACACCCACGATGAGTAGAAGCCATTATTAAGACGTTCCGGCGGAGTTAGTAGACTCCATTTGTTCTGGAGTCTGTCGAGTCGAGTATGTGTCTTTGTGCGGTTTGTTCGAAGTTAGAAACTTTGCGAGACGAGTCGTGGGTCTAGAGTGTCGGTTTGAAAACGGCCTCACTAGCCGATATGTTTTTATTATACATTATGTTATAGAGTCCTTACGCTTACAGACTGTGTTTAATTTGAGAAACGACAAAAAGATTTTGAAAATTTTACTATGTATTTTACTATCGTTTGATTTAAGAATCCAAAGAGAATATGTGAGTAATAAGAGTCTGCGGGTTCGCTCGGCTCCGAATATGGGGTCGGGTGCCCATCACACCCTAGTAAGATCGGGGTGTGACAAAGTGGTATCAGAGCAGGTCTGTCCTAAGGGTTGTCTGCAAAGTCGTGTCCAGTAGAGTCCTGTTTATGGGTGTGAAGCCGGCCATATTTGTAAACAGGAGGTTGCGGGGCATCTAGGAATTGTTGACCTTCTTTCTGTCCTGTGATCGTGCGATAGAGCCAAGTCATAAGAAATAAGATTTTCCTATATAAGCCAGACGTACGATGGAAGAAAGCGAGTGACGCTATGGAAGGCCATAGAGGTAAGTCCTAACGTAATTGTTCTGTCACCTGAAATTAGAAGCACTGGATGACTGAAATGTGTCATAAGGCCGTATGTTCTACGAGGTGTTATCGATATTTGCGACGCACAGATTTTGAATTGTAGGCATGGTAAAGGAGGTCCTACCAGAATGGGTACGTCTAAGGAAGAAGTGCGGAAAGGAAATACGATAAACGAGACAATAAGCAAGATGCGACGTTTCGAAAAGGTTATGGATTTGGCATGGCGATGAAGGTGCGGTCACTACCATCGGGAATGCGGGAGATCGGGACGGGGAAGTAGTCACACACACGGGTGGAAGGTGAACATTCGGAGCGAAAAGGGTAAAAACAGTAATTGTAAAAGAAGGACGTGTTACGAAAATTTCCCGGAATCGGTAAGGCTTTAAATTGCTCCAGATCAGGTAATAAAGGTCATGGAAGGGAGCGGACGCGATTATATCAGCATTAAGGCACCGGATTCCACCAAAGTTTTGAGGTTAAGCGTGCTCAGGTGGGAGCAATTCTATGATGGGTGACCCCCTGGGAAGTATGTGAGAAATTCGATATATTCAGACCTAAGACACAAATGAGAAGTTAGGGTAGCCTAAGGGAAACTAGGGCGTGTGGGATGGTTGGAGACCATAAGAAGACGCGTAGGACGAGGCAGACTTGCTCGGCGAAGAGATAGGAAGTGCATCACAGCTTTGGGATTAGGGTAGGCTTGAACAGTAGTTGGAGATATTTTGTGGGTTAGTTGATAGTATATATATATATATATATATATATATGAAGGTGTAGGATATCCCGGATATGATTGTATCGGTGGACATGTGAGTCCCGAATCGAAGCTACGATATAAAAAG
The DNA here is from genome assembly GCF_029784015.1 of Lycium ferocissimum. NCBI lineage: Eukaryota > Viridiplantae > Streptophyta > Magnoliopsida > Solanales > Solanaceae > Lycium > Lycium ferocissimum. The sequence continues at coordinate 8,271 of NW_026727539.1, forward strand.
CATCAACCGAGCAAAGTACCGAAGATCGAGTAACCGCAAGAATAAATGGTATAAGTGTTGCAAAGTAAGCTGTTATTATTTCACTATAGGTTGAGATTGGAAATTCTAGTATAACGATATTTGGAAAAGAAAGAGAGTGAGTAGATGGAAAATGAAGAGATCAAAGTGACGGAAGAAAGAGAAAGGTAAGGAACCTCAGTAAGTGAAGCTTCCGAGAAAAACTACCGGCAAAACACGAGGCTATTAGGGAAAGGACTCGAAATAAGCATGTGAAAAGGGGATAGAGTGTGGTAAAAGAAGACAGGAGAGGAATGTATGGGATTCGAGAACTAATTGCGATAAGTGAGGGTAAAAGAATAGTGCGTGACAAGGAAATGTGAAGTAAGAAAAGGAATGACTAAGTTTAGTGGCGGTGTTGTAAGACTTCGGTATTGAAAGGTATATAAAGGTCATGGGTCGATATTGTCGAGTGGAAGTTGAAGGTGTGGGATAAGAGTTCATGTGAAGTCTGAAGGATTTGATCTTAGCGGAAACAGAATAAATGGAGGGAACGTGCATAGGAGACCGCTCGGTTATAGCATCATAAATATAGTTAATGACCCGATGAATAAGGATGAAGGAAGTAAAAATTGTAAGGGTTCTATGCTAAGGGCAAGACGGCATGGACGCACGCAGTACAACATGAAGGTGTAGTTAAGGAAATTTTTGAGTAAGTGAGCGAAGCAAGGGAGAAAACGAATAGTGAATAGTAAGGTATGGAAATATGGATAGAGGGACGACAAGGACGAGAAAGTAAAAGAAAAACTTAGGATTAGAAGTTTCCGACATGTTAGACACGAGTTGGGAAGGAAGACGAGGAATAAGGTATAGACGAAGACTTCATAAAAAAATTGTTGGCATATAAGGAATCCCTTAAAGGAGGGGAGAACATATTGTAGCCTGGAGCCAGGGTTTAAGGCATATGGCCTATCAAGAGAATACATGAAAGAAGTAGGAACAAGTTGGTGCAGTGGATTAGGAAACCTATGACACGGAATGAGGACTCATGTAAAGACCGAGGAGTTCGACCATAAGGGAAATAGGGTAAAAGTTAAGGAGTGAGCATGAAGGAAAGGACGACTATGAAAGGAACCCCCGAAGTGCTACGAGACCCCATAAGATCGATTGAACATTCGAGGACGAATGTTCTAAGGGGGAGGATGTTATAACTCGTATTTCGTACGCTTGGATAATTCGGGATAATTGCGGGAAGTTAAAGGCAAGACTATTTCAAAAATTATCTTAATGTACAAGTGGGTTGTGAATATTATTTATGAACCTTATTAGTATGGAAATGTTGGAAAAGGCCAAGGGTAAAAAGGGATATTTACTAAAGGGTTCATGGTAATATTATGGAAGGCTAAGGGCAAAATGGGAATTTCACAAAAATTGTCTTGAAAATTCTAGACCAAGCCAAGGCTTGGCCATGTGTGTGTGTATGTGCATATGTGGGTCCCACTCTTATATGGACCAAAATTTATAAAAAGACAAGTGGTCATCTTGTTTTAATTTAAGGAAATTTCAAGAAAAAGGAAGAAATTTCTAGAAAAAGGAAGAAGGGGAGGCATGTGGCCATTTCATATTTAATGGGGCTAATTATAAATTATAAGGACATATGGACTAAAGTTACAAAAGAAGACACTTAGTCTTCTTTAATTATTTTGGAAAATTCAAGAAGAATGGAGAAGAGGGCATGTGCCCCTCACATGCCTATAAGAACTATATATATATAAGAGAGAGAGCCTACCAAGCAAGACATAATTGTCATGAAAAATTCAAGAAAAACTCCAAGCAAAAATTAGGGGCCACTCGGCCATGGCTATGAAGAATTGACTTCATGAAGTTGATCAAGAAAAAATTATTGCTTCTAGTATTCCAAGCAAGTTGAAGGCCCTAATTAACATGGAGTAGTTGTTGGAACAAGAAAACCATTCATTCTTGCTAGGCACAACTCTAGAGAAGTTGAAGAACTAAGTGGAAAAAGGTAAGGTTTCATCTTCTTTTATATGTTGTAGAGTGAAGAAATGGACGAAATATATGAAAATATGTGTTGGTGTGTGTAGTATTGGACAGTGCATGGTTGTGTTGTGTAGAAAAGAATGGATTAATTTTATGTAGCATGTTGGTTGTTGTTGTCGTTGTAATGTAATGTATAGAAACGGATGAAAAACTCATGAGAATATGTATGTGGTTGTTGTGGCCGAATGATAGGTGGTTTGGCAAGTTGTAGTGAATTGACTCTATTTAATATTTTAGTTGTTGAATTGTGAACTTCATAATGATAAATGAAGGTTTGATGGCTTAAAGTGAAGTTATAACCATTATCGGAATGTTGAAGAAGTCGATGCGGCATTAGTTTGAATTCTTACATTGCATGAGTAATGTTGTTAATGCATGGTTGTTGATATGGATTGTCGATATAGCTCATAAATTTGGAAGGAAGTAATGCGTTGTTGACTTTGGTGGTGTTGTGAGATTTCGGGTGGAAGTATGTATTAATTGGGTTGCTTGAATATTTTGGTGAATTAAATTGAATTGAAATGAATTGAATTGAATATTGAAGTGTTCCTAGGATAATTGCTAGCATTGTTGTTGCTTTGGCAGAGTTCCATTCTCGGGTTTGTTGTTGATGATTTGGGCCGAGTAAGATCTCGGGGATGGTGTATGTACAGCGGAGATGCTACCGAAATTTCGGCAGATTATAAGTGAATTTATTTGAAAAGTCAAGACAAGTGTGCTTAGTAATGAATCTAATTGTTGCATCAATTTTCTTGAATGTAGACTAACAAGTCTGGACAAGCGAATCTAGTAAGGCGCGGCACAGGTATGTGAGGCTCGTCTCTTTTCTTCAAAAGGCATGACTCCCACGTTATAATGTCTTAAATGTTTTTATATCTTCCTTGCTTGCAAAAATTAGAAGCCTATGACTCCTAGGTATAAGTATTTTCCTAATAAGTTCATAGTTGTTTTTCAAATGTCCATACTTTTGAAAAACCAAGTTTTAAGAGGTTGAGAGTTTTTATGACTAAAACGACGAATATGATTTTATAATGACAACGATGATGACAAATATGAGAAAACGTCTATGACGAATATGTCGAGGATACGTTCCTACCATGGATATGACAGTATGAGAATGTTAAGTTATTTCTTGATTTCTCAACTCTACTTATGGATAATGACTATTTTAAAGATCTCTAGTATATGAAACGATGCCTTACGATCCTATTCCATATTTTCTCATGATGTTACTCTCCATTGTTAGTCTCGCCTTATATTAATTGTCCCTCGAGGTGAGGCACGACGCCCGTGGCTATTCCATAACATCATCGGAGGTTACCGACCTTACGTCACTCCGATAGATACATGGCTTTCTTTGGGCTCTCCTGCATACTTATATGATATATGTATATGACATATGTATATGTATATGGGGGATATGGGGAAAGGGAGACATGTTGCGCTATGGACGCATTGCAACCTGGTCAGCTAGCGTAAACTCCATCCGGACGCGGGATGCCGGACGCGGGACATATGTGGGCGAGCCGACGTCGTTCGCGCTATGACATGTTCTATTTTCACATGTATACGGAAAAGAAATGTTTTCAAAGGCAAGAATAAGCATGCATGGCATACGCCTAGGCGGCATTCACATGTACAGGTTACTCTTCTTCCTCATGATATGTTCTATGTTTTTATATGGATATTATTCATATGTATACTCCTTACTACGTTATTGTTCATGCCTTACATACTCAGTACATTGCTCGTACTGACGCCCCTTTTTGTGTGCGCTGCGTTTCATGCCGCACAGGTACACCAGATGAGTAGAAGCCATTACAGAAGACGTTCCAGCGGAGTTAGTAGACTCCATTTGTTCGGAGTCTGTCGAGTCGAGTATGTGTACTGTGCAGTTTGTTCGAAGTTAGAGACTTTGCAGACAGAGTCGTGGGTCTAGAGTGTCAGTTTTGAAAACGGCCTCACTAGCCGATATGTTTTTATTATACATTATGTTATAGAGTCCTTACGCTTACAGACTGTGTTTAATTTGAGAAACGACAAAAAGATTTTGAAAATTTTACTATGTATTTTACTTTCATTTGATTTAAGAATCCAAAGAGAATATGTGAGTAATAAGAGTCCGCGGGTTCGCTCGGCTCCGAATATGGGGTCGGTTGCCCATCACACCCTAGTAAGATCGGGGTGTGACACTAATGATTGTACTCTATTGATATGAGTCCACACCATGAGAAACTAAGGGTCAACTGGTTACTTAGCATTTGCTTTTGTTGTTTGCCATGTGTCTTTTCTCCCTCTTTGCTTAGCGTGTTTATCCATGACTGATGTCTGAGACTGTGCCACTTTGGTTTATTGATTGAAAATTGCTCACTATGTGATGATTGAATCCCTTTGTTTACCAAAACTATGATCATGCCATAAATCTATTTTCTGCTTTCTTGTCCTTTCCTTTTGTTCCTTGAGAAAAGCTTCTGATTTAGTTCATGTATATTGAAAGGTCATTTCTAAGAGTCAAAACTGTTTTAAGACTTTTTGACTAAATGCCACATAACTTGCCCATTGAGAATCTCTTTTCTTTACCAAAGGTTTTCAAAGCTCATTTATTTGTTAACAAGTAATCTTGGCTAGTTAACATGTCTATTACATGCTGGGTAATAAAAGAGAGGTAAGGTTTAAAAATTTATGACTTTAAATATGTGCTCAAAGTCCTAAATGTTATTAAACTTTCTTTTACTTGGAACAAGTAACACCGCCATGAGCCTTGATTGTTTGTAAGACTTTCCCTAGGCCCCCTTTGGTGTGAATGTTGTGCTTATCTTGTTATTAGTTTGATCATGTGTACCCTTGGTGTTAGTTGGGAGGGGACTTATGCCATAACTGGAATCTGTGAAGAATGTAGACCTATCTGGGATGAGGTTGGGAAGCCAAGGGAGTTTGAATGGCCTGTATTGATTGAATTTGATCATGCTACCACTTGAATTGACTTAACCTGCCCTGTTTTCTCTAGTAAACGGCTTTGACCTTAGTGAAATGGATGGATCTGTTTGTTCTGAATATGTGCATGTAGAATCCTTTTATACTAGGTCCTAGAATAAGTAACCTTGAAAGATACAACCTCCATATGATCATAGAGAAGGATCCAAGCTACATGACTTAAGAAAGACCTTTTAAAGGGGACTTAGAGAAAGGAGAAGAAGAAAGCCAGGCCCAGCCTAGTTCACAATAGTCTCCTTCAAATAAGAGGCCCCATGGCACTTTTGTGGTCTATGGAGGCTGAGGTTCATTGCCAAGAATTCTGGAAACCACCTAGATCCTACCCTTAGGCTTAGTGAGACTCCCCTCTCCAGTTTAAAGTTAGCATTGATCTAGTAAGTCTGATTTAAGCTTTGACCAAAGTATATAATAATTGTGCCCATGAGTTCAGATTAAGAGGCAAAGATGGGAGGTTAGGCAGAGGTGCAAACTTATCTAGTTTTTGCTTTGTCCTTGAGAGTGCATCAATTGTCCCCCTTTCCTTGCCATGGCCATATCCCATTTTGGTTCTGTATACTCTTCCATTGGTAAGATGTTCAAAGATGGTAGTGTGTTTGGTATTGATTTTTCCTTTGTATGTCACAGCTTGTGTGTATGTCCTAATCATGTGTGATTTTGACTTATCTTCCCAAATCCTTCAATCTTTGGTATCATAGCTGTGTTATCTTTCTCTATGACCATGTTGTTTTGAACCTATCCCATTTATAAGCCTCTAGGCTGCAGTTGTGTCACCTTATGACTATGAGCTGGTTTTGTGTTTCTTTGACTCATTTAGCCTATTTTGGGGCCTTTCTCATAAGTGTGTGTATGGTCATATTTTGCTACTGCAAGTCCATGAGTTTATTTGTTTTATGGAAGTACATTGTGTGGTGAATCGGCAAATTTTGTGAAATGGCTTATCTGAGATTGGTTATGATTTTTGTATGGCTGAATTAGTATGGGAAAGAAAATTTGGAATGAGGTAGAGTCTTAGCCTTTCCCGGTGACCAGCCATGCTTGGGGTTCGTGAAACCCCTTGGAACTTGTGCAGCATTGCGAATACGGGGGCAACGACTTGCCCTTCCTCCTCATTACCAAAGACCAGCCAATAGGCCTGGTGGTATTCACACATAAGCCTTGGCACAGCTGCCTAGCATGGCCTGCAGAATCTGTTTTAATATACATGTATATGTTTGATGTAGATGGCCTTTCTTTTTAGTATAATTGTGATAGTTGAGCCTGCCTTGATATATATGTTTTGATGTATATTCCTTTTTTTTATTTAGTATAATAGTGATAAGCTCAAAAATTATAAGTAGCCGGTTCTCTTTTTTTTTTATTTCCTCCCTCACCACATGACCACTCGGGTCGAGTCAGCCTGCCTATTGGGCCTCAGGAAAAATTTTTCCTAGGAGATATTGAGTCCGCAAAGACGGAGGAAAAGCTTGGCGCGCAAAAGGCCCAACCATGGGTGAAAATGGCAGGCTAGGGGCTTGGTACGCCCCTAGTCTTTACATTATTTGCTTGTTGTTATCCTTTTTTTTTTTTAGTTTCTATGTATTTGTAAAACTTGTACAAACTCATGTTGTAATGGAATCTTTATTGTGCGAACTAGCAGTCTTATGACAAGGGAGCTCATGCCGTCTAGATTGACCTCTAAGTCCCCAAACCTTTTCTTTCAAAAAACTGGATTTAGCGTAACGATTTTTTATAACTAAAAATTGGATTAACTAAACTATTTGACATGGTTTAAATCTTTAAAACAAGAGAGTGAAAGAGTATTTCAAAAAAGCTTTGAGTGTTGCAAATGTGTTAAATGGACTATTTTTCCGATAGCCAAAACTAAGTTCTATTTCCTATAACCAAAGGATAAAAAATAGGCAAGTATTTCTATGACTAACTTGGTATAATTTGGGGCCAAACCCCACTTATTTTGGGCAAAAAATGACAAGGCCAGAATTGGCCAAAAAAAAGGGATTTTTTTCGAGCCAAAGCCCATTTACAAGAAAACAAAAGGGAAGGATTTAAACACTCCTAAAGCCCTTTTAACAAATTCATTTGGGCCCAAAATAGGCAGATTTGATTTCAAAAATCAAATGTTGGCTATAAAAGTCCAAAACACAAAACCAATTTCATAAATTGTTTTAAACAATGCATTTCCTAAAAAAAAATACATTCATATATATATGAGTTCTTGGATAAGTTGTTCCAAACGTGTTATACGGATCGAACCAAATAAAGTATGAGTTAAGCATGGATAAAATTGGACATTTCAAAAATGTAATAAGTTTATGCTTTTCAAATAAGATAACAATCTTATACTTATTTTTCCAAATGAAATACATCACTCTTACATTCAAAAAAGGGGAAATTATTTTACCCGGATATTATGAATCCGAACCTATGTATCTTATATATAAAAGGAACATCTTCAAAATTCCTTTTCAAAATGATATGCAAAATGACAAGATTTTTGCGAGAATAAACACTAAATAGACTGTCCATGCAAATACTCATACTTTGGAATTCGAAGGTCAACCGTATAGTACGGATCCTTACTACTGGGGTACTGGGGTGCCTAACACCTTCCCCAGGAGATCATCAGAACCCTTACCTAGAACTCTGGATTACGAAGGATTTTTTACGGTATTTGAATAAACCCTTCACCCCTATTTTTCTCAATTTCCTAAAAATTACATGGCGACTCTTTTTAAAAATAAGTCCGAAAGAGCACCAACGAGTTCGTAGTAGCTTTTATGCCTTAACATTGTGTAAAAAGCGAACCGTTACAAATGGCGACTCCACTGGGGACTTAAAGGTTCTAACCATAAGAATTCCAAAATAATATGAGTAATATTTGCCTTAACTGTCTATATGTTTACTTTTTCACAATTATTAACTATCATCGCATGTATATTATAACTCCGCTACTCCTGGCATTTATTTTACACTTTATTCCAAAGGTGACTTCGCAGAGCACGCGGTCATTCGTTCACTATAAAAACAAAAATTTCTTTTGGAACCGTTATAAGGCGGGTTGGTACGCAGTCGTCCAATAGCCCTAACGGTTCAGCCGCTGTTGTCCGCTCGAGTTCCCGATCTTTCATGAAAAACCACTCTAGTAAAACTAGGATAGAGCTAAGCCAAATTCCTACTGAACTAGAGCATTTATACTTAGACGGGCGTTGGGTATCTCAGACCTACCTAAGGCCCATTAAGAGTGACTATCCTGTGTTCGGACGGTCTATGACATGAAAAATACCGCATCTCATTTATGTGCTATGTGGAAATATGTTCGTGCCTATGTGATGAACTATTAATCTTGCAGGGACGAGGGAATATTAATCGTGTTCTATTTTATAGATGGAACGAAGGATCCGTTTTGACATCGTCACTGAGGTTCTAGAGTTGTTGAGGGCCTGGTATGAATGGTTGGGTGATACTCACCAGAGAACGATCAGTTGCACTTTAGGACACTTGCCCTCCATTATGACAATGAAAGGTCACCCGGAGCTGATAAAGGTATTGACGGGGCATTAGGATGATAAAGAAATGTTGTTCTATTTCGGTGATATTGAAATGACTCCTACCCTAGAAGAGATTAGGGATGCCATAGACATTAATAGGCCTGTCTAAGGAGGCGACACAAATCGGATCACAATCTGTTATTTCTGTATAGGCCCATCGTCAGCCAAATCATGAGGTTTCTTGCTTTGACTAAAGCGGCCTGGGTGCAAGGGCCCGCTGTAGCCTTCAGAAATCTATAACAAAGATTCGGAAATGTTACCGGGTACACTCTAAATCAAAGAGAATTCAAGAGCTGAGAAGAGTGGGAGACCACTATACCTTTAGCCTTTGCCATAGGCTTGTTAGGCACTATGGTTTTTCAACAGGATGGGTTATTGGCCATAGACACCAGGGTGATACACATGGCCCATGTAATCTTTCACGGCATAACCAAAGATCAAAAAACAAGGTATTTCGACCTGGCACCCATCATATTGGCCGAAATCTTTCGGGCTCTAGACAAATGTCAAAATTGTTTTCGATACTTCCAGGGATGCGATATGTTGCTACAATGGTGGATTATCAAACACTTTAACATGGCCAAAGAGGTTCAGGGTTGGAGTCGACAAAATCAGATATATCGCCTGGTGAATTATAGTCCATATCTTAGGTTCATGTCCAAAAATGCTTGGGTTGAGTTCTTCACCGACTTGACTGAATATCGGATCCATTGGATTTTTCCTGACTTTATATCCGAAAATGTGGTGGTCCGAGGCAAGAATTGCCTATTTGTGCCTCTAGCTGTGGTTCGAGGGATCCGTCCTCACTGTCCATCCAGGGTTCTGAGACAATTCGGTAGGAGGCAAGTGATACCTTAGGTAGGAAACTCTGAGTAGTTCATCATCGAGCACACCGAACATAAAATCAAGCACGCTAGGGTGATCCTCAGGGAATGGAATGGTCGTGTAAGCTGAGGCCCAGATACTCTAGTTCCAGACAGGCTCGAAGAGGGGTGTGACCCGGGGTATCGAACATGGCTACAAAGACACTTGGCTCTCACATCCAACCAGAGCCCGCACCTCCCCAGGAGGCCCAAGAAGAGGAACATATGAAAGAATGCTTGGAAGGTACAGGCGGGTATTTGGCTAGGATCTTGGAATAAACAGGCCCAATGATTGTCAGAATGGATCTATCCTGACCACCCTTCGAAGGATCAAGAAGTCTAGGACGAGCCAAGCCTCGACATCAGCCACCGGAGGACCTCCTTGATTACTAATTTTCTTTTCATTTTTATATAAGCGCCAATTCAGCTTTGTCATCACTTTTGTAATCCCTTTGAGAAAGATATTACTATTATTAATTATGATGACCTTTCAGGGCAATGGTTCACCTTCACAAATGGCACCTACATGTTTCAAACGACAAGGAAACCCTTGACTTAAGAGGCCTTAGGGACACGATTAGTATAAATACTATTAAATTACGTGCTTATTTGCTACATGCTTCGCATGCTTACCTGCTATATGTATGATCGCATATTAAGCTTGAGTACAATTGGTCCGATAATCTAAACTACGTACCCAAAATCAAAACCATGAGGCTTAAAACTTACCTGAGCTTATCTCCACTAAAGGTTGACTTACGATGATGAACCAAGAAGGGCAGGAAGTGCGGACTCTAGGGGAGACAGCTGAGATGCTACGAGGGAAGGTGCTTTTAGATGGAAAAACACCTCCAAGAAATAGGAAGAAAGATAAAAGAGGTAGACGGATTACTGGATATAGTTGGGAACCCGTCAGAATGCAAACCCCAAGAACAATACTATGAAAATATCCCTGAGCGGTGAGGGAATTGGTGCTAAACTACATACCGCTAGAGAGAAGGTCAAAAACGCCCAGTGAAGGAACCCCAGAGGGAACCAACGAAAAATAAGGAGCCGATTCAGATCCATGGGTGTTCGCATCGAACCCGCCAGGGGGAACAGAGCCCCAAGAAAAGGATCCTGAGATCTTTGAGGAAGAAGAGCTGGAGGAAGAAGAAAAAGAGCCAGAAGAGAAAGAAGAAGAGCCAGAAGAAGAGGAGGAAGAGCCTCAGAACATGGAAAAAACAGAGCCTGTCGACATAGGGATCGAAGGAGGGGAGAACCCATTTGATATGTTCCCCAAATTTCAAGAAACCGATGCAAATGACGAATCTGGTTATTATGCCTCCACTGAGGAGGGAACGAATTTCTACACACCTTCACCCATGCTAATGCCTGCTGCCTCTACTGTGGCTTCAGAGAACTTTGGAAGGGCAAACCTTCCCATGCTAGCTCCATGGAGCATAGCTTTCAGAGCCCGATCTTCCCCATTCAGAGTAGCTCAGTTGCTCGTCACTTGCAAGGAAGTGTTCAAGAAGATGATGGCCGCTGGTATGGATTGCGCCACTAAGGCTAGACTACCGGCCCCCGACTCGGTATACGCTCACAAAAGATGCCCATTTCACCTCAATTAGGCGGGCCGCACCTTGAATGAATGTTTGGCATTGAGAAGGAGGATTGTTAGTTTAATTAACGATAAGGTCATCAAAAATTTATGGGGGCCGCATACCTTGCTGGTCCATGACCCCATCAACCCAGGAGCGGGAGTTACCCCTGAGACCCAAGTGTGACAGTACGATTTCACAGTTTTTGAGGAGTCACATGCTCACCTTTTCTCGACTTTGGCTTCACTAAACAAAGTTAGGCTTGTGGAACCTGTTTACGAGCTCGCACCGTTAGGGCCAAACATAAACAAGTTCTGCTTATACCATACTGGAGCCAGAGGGCATGGTATTGAAAGATGCTATGCTTTCAATGTTGAGCTCGAAAATATGATCAGGACTAGGTAGATCTTAGTCTTACTCCCACCATGGTTCTAAGAGAAAGAAACATTCAACATGAGAAAGCAAGCTCGTAAGGATAGCGGCTTGCAAGAGCTATACGTTTGGTTAGATATTAGGTGCCCTCACTTTGTGTGCTACTTGCGCTTTAAACACCTATATGTGATATTTTGCCTTCATATTTGGTGTCCAGAAACTAACTTTTTTTTACCGTTGAGTTATTCTTATCTTATAGAAAGGGGCCAATTATTGTGACATCAAAAGCTGGCATACTTCACGAGATCCAAGGCTGCGTTAGCATATCTCCCCGACAAAGAAAAAGAAAAAATAACTGGTACTCCCGAAGAGACAAGAAATGAGATTTCTTTCCGCAACTGAGACACCCAGGACTCGCAAGAGGCAGCATCCCAGGATGTAATTGCAACGTTGTTAACTACCGTCGCCACTCTCTAAGAAAAGGTGGCCAGAAGGAAGGCGGCCGATGCCGAAAAGAATAACTCCACTGAAGGAAGAAGGCCCCCTCCTCCCTTCCCATCGTTAAGCTCTCCAATGCCCGACTACTTTTCTATCTTATAAAAAGGGGAACCAGGTGCCACCTCCAAAAGCACCGCCAATCCAAACCAAGGTCCCTCACTGCGGGCCCCACTATTGATTAAAACACCCAAGACACAAGGAACCAGGACCACTCGGTCCTCTTATACCAAACCCCCGGCCGATATTCTTCGATGCGAGCAAGCCAAACACACGTGTCCAGCCCGCTTTAGGAGGCATATGTTACCGCCATCCCATTTAACTATCCCGCTCACCAAATGTCCTTCTTCACTCCCAACATCCCAAACGAATCCACCCCAAGGCATAAGGAGTTGGATCATTACGGGGAAATGGAAAAGACCTAGAGAGCCGAACAAGACCGATGCGAGAAAGACATGGAGAGCAAGATGGAGGAGTTGTTGGAAAAATTCAACTGGTCCACAAGAAAGGGTTCAAAATCCCAAAATTCAAAATGTTCAATGGGACAGGAAACTCCAAGGCGCACCTCCGTTCATATTGCGACCAGTTAGTCGAAGTAAAGAGGAATTGACCCTTAATCATGCGACTGTTCAGTTGTAGCCTGACTGGTGAGGCAGCTGAATGGTTCGCCACACAAGACATGCGCCAATGGCTCTACTGGGAAGACCTGGCGGAATCCTTCATGGAAAGATTTTGTTTCAACATCAAGACTGTACCAGATCGTTACTACCTCGAGAAGGTCAAGCAAAAGTCGACGGAAAACTATAGAGAATTCGCCAGCAGATAGAGGCTCAAAGCAGCTTGTTTGCAGCCGCCGATGTGCGAGGAAGAGTCAGTCTCCGTATTCATCAAGTCACAAGAGCCGAATTTCTATGATAAGATGCTGTCCATGGACGGGAGGCCGTTCTCTGAGTTGGTAAAAATTGGAGAGGCCTTAGCAGATGGTCTCAAATCTGGAAAGATCGTCAGTATCTTCAACAAAGCGTCTGGACAGGCCGTTGCGGGAGTCTTCTGCAAAAATAAAGAGGACATGGCAAGCATATCCCACATTCAAAACCAAAATACAAAGGGAACACCATCTTCTCACCATACTCCGCCCCTCCTAAATTACTTTGCCCCTCTGTACACCCCAGCACCCGTGTACTACACACAACCAGCCTTCACCGTTACTGTCTTTGGTATACACGGCTCCGCCCAGTGTCCATGTATCCGATCCTGCTTTTCAACCACCACCGCAATGAACATACCAATCACCACCCCAGCAAAACTACTGCCCGCCACAAAACAACCCTCCACAAGCCTATTAACCCCAGAATTACCAAAATCAGCCACCACCCCCAACATATAATGTGCCACGTCCAGCTTTCGAGAAAAGACCCTTAAGGGAATTCATTTTGCTCCTCGAATCGAGGGCTCGACTACTGGAAAGGCTACTGACTGCGGGGTTAATTCGAAAAGCCCCACCAAAGCTGGCATAGCTCGGAAGCAGGTTCTACAGGCCCGATCGGACTTGTGCCTACCATTCAGGAGGGAACGGGCACAGCACGGAGGATTGCATAAACCTAAAGCACAAGATCCAGGATCTGATTGATAAAAGAGAAATCATTTGGAAACTGCCACTCCCAATGTGAACACAAACCCGCTATCGAATAATGTAAATAATGGGGTCCACATGATAGAGAGAGACGAAGACTGGGGAAGCTTGCAGAACATTGTCTCCCAAAATCATCGTGCCCCTTGAATAGACGGTTGCTTCCCTCTCACTCCAGGAATGTCCCAAATTCAGGGTTTTGACCCCCAGTTCGAAAGTTCCCAAGGCTATACCCATGTTCAGGACCTTGGTCCTAGCGCCTATGATAGCCCAGGTAGCACAACAGATTGTGCCTAACCCTAAAAAGTCAATCACTGTGCAGACGGCTATGAACCAAGGCATCACTCGTTCAAGAAGATGATATACCCCTGAAGAATTGACCCAGAACGCTACAAGGAAGGAAAATACTCAAAAAAGGGCGATAACCGAAGGAGAGGCCGAAGATTTCTGGCAGCGCATGCAGCCAAAATATTATTCCATTGTTGAGTATTTAAAGAAGACGCTGGCACAAACCTCGGTACTATCATTATTAGCTAGGTCACAGTCACATAGGCATGCCCTCATGAAGGTATTTGACCATCCACACGTACCTGCGGGTACTAGTAGTGAAGATTTAGCTGGGCTAGTGGCCCATATCATTAGGAAACACAAAATATGCTTCTCCAAGGAAGAGTTTCCCGTCGAAGGGACATCCCACAACAGAGCCCTCCATATCACCCTAGAATGACGTGACAAAGCCGTAGGGAGAGTACTTGTGGCTAATGGGTCAGTCCTCAACATCTGCCCGCAAACCACATTAATGCAGCTTGGCAATGACATAGGCAAGATTCGCCAGAGCGGGATGAACATTAAGGGATTCGATGGATCTTTAAGTGATTCCTTAAGAGAGGCCGATCTACAAATCCAGGTTGGGCCTGCCTCCTTCACAGTAAAGTTCCAGGTCATGGCAATCTTTGCCAACTCCTAGAAAGACCCTGGATCCACTCCGCCGGTGCGGTACCATCAAGTCTGCACCAGGCCATAAAATTCGAATGGCAAGAACATGAAATTGTGGTGGCAGCTGAGAAGGATATTCAGAAGTATCCTTACAACATCGTTCCTGTAATCGAGGGGAGTCCTCATTTGTCAAACTTTCATATAGTGGAATTCATTGGGGCCACACACGCGGAAGAAGAGATCGACAAACCTATGTCGACAGTCTACAAAATGATTGCCTCGACCATACTGAGGAATGGTTTTGAAACAGGAAAGGGTCTAGGAAGGGACCTCGAAGGCATAACAGAGCCTGTGCCAATCCCGAAAGAAAACTACCACTTCGGTCTAGGGTATACTTCTAACGAAGACGAGCTTAAAAGGGCAATCAAGAGAGAGCCCAGAACAAGGAATCTACCTCGTCCAATTCCGGGTCTGTACCAGTCATTCCCTAGAATGATGTTAATGTTGAATGAAGAAGAAGCTGATGGGAGTCTCGAGTCGCTGTTCCAAGAAGAGGGATGCTACGCAGTCATTAAAAGAAGTCAGGAGACACCCAACATACATAGTCTGAGGCCAGGAGAGCACCTAAACAATTGGACATCACCCCCTTCTTGGCTCCTCGATAGAGAGATGGATTTTCCTTAAAAACACCTTTTGCTAAAAGCGGCGATATTGGCTGAGGCCCGAATGATTACCTTTTCTAAATTACTTCATGATGTTTAAAAATGAAAATAGTTCAATGTTGTTACGAACCATGACCACAGTTGTAATCAATTACTTTTGAATTAATGAAAAGCCTCGATCTACATAAAACTGCTACCTTTACCGGATAATAATAACAAATGTTTTCTTACTAATCGCATAATAACAATCGATGAATAAGCCTAATTTTACTTTGCCTCACTTTTTCAGTAATAATCATAATAAGACAACCAAAAATGTCATGACGTGTCATGAAATGAATGAGGAAAACAACCAACAGGAATACGAGGAGTACGATGAATCGATAATGATGCCAGAAGGGCTGGTAGAGGAGTTAGAAGAATTGGAAGAGAAAAAGAAGCCCAACATGGACAAAACTGAGATGATCAGCCTCAGCAACGAATAGGACGTCAAAGAAACAAGTATCAATGATCACTTGGGGGCCACACAGAAAGAAGAGCTCGTAGCTCTGTTAAAGGAATATGTGGATGTCTTCGCTTGGTCATACGCGGATATGCCAAGATTAAGCACTGAAATAGTGTCCCACATATTACCCATCAAGGAGGTTTTTTCCCCAGTCAAACAAAAGTCGCGAACATTCAAGCCAGATATGAGTATCAGGATAAAGGATGAAGTAGAGAAATAAATCGAGTCGGGAATAGTGGAAGTAACATCCTACCCCACTTGGGTAGTTAACATAGTACCAATACCCAAGAAGGACGGAAAGACCCGAATCTGTGTAGACTACCGAGATCTCAACCGAGCCAGTCCGAAGGATAACTTCTCTCCCAAACATCCACGTCACGATGAAAGCGCGCTAAGCACGGTGATCATTCGTGGCTTATTCGCGCGGTACTACCAAATACTCATGAGCGAAGAAGACGCTCAAAAGAAAGCCTTTATCACCCCTTAGGAATCTACCATTAACGGGTAATGCCGTTCGACCTCAAAAATGCCGGCGCCACGTACATGCGAGCCATGACTACCCTGTTTCATGATATGATGCATCGAGAGATAGAAGTCTATGTGGACGATGTCATTATAAAATCAAAAGAAAGCTCATAACATACCATGCACTTGCGCAAGTTCTTTGACAGGCTTCGCCAATTCAATCTGAGGCTGAACCCTGCTAAGTGCGTATTCAAAGTGCCTACCGGAAAGTTGTTAGGATTCATAGTCAGCCGCAAGGGCATCGAACTGGATCCTACAAAAATCAAAGCGATTCAAGAATTGCCTCCGCCCATGACCAAGAAGGAGGTCATGAGTTTCTTGGGAAGGTTAAATCCTATTGGGCGGTTCATAGCCCAGTCAACTGTGATCATGGAGCTAATCCTTAAATTGCCCAAGAAAGATGCTCCCACGAATTTGATGGAGTAATGCCAAGAGGCACTCGACAAAATCAAAAGATATCTCTCTAATCCTCCCGTTCTGGTGTAGCCCAGGCAATGGAGTCCTCTCTTACACTACCTATCAGTATCAGAGAATGCTTTCGGTTGTATGCTAGCCCAACATGATGAAGAAGGCAAAAAGGAACATGCCATTTACTATTTAAGTAAAAAGTTTACATCTTGCGAGGAGCAGTACACACTCGTAGAGAAGACCTGTTGCGCTTTGGCTTGGATGGCTCAAAAGCTAAGACACTACCTATTAGTGTTCACCACCCACCTCATATCCCGAATGGATCCATTGAGATATATTTTTTAGCAACCGATGCCCGTGGGAAAATTGGCTAAGTGGAAGATGCTACTAAGTGAATTCGACATCATATACGTAGAGCACAAATCGATCAAAGGATAAGCCCTGGCCAACTTGCTGGCAAAAAGCCCCGTCGATAACGAGCTTAAGCCTATACGGACTTTCTTCCCAGATGAGGAGGTACTAGCTATGGAAGAAGAGTTGACGGAACCATACTGAGGTTGGAGACTGTTATTTGATAGGGTAGTTGTTATATCTCGCATTTTGTACGTCGGAATATTCTAAGTGGTTGCGACGAGTTAAGAACAAGGTTGTTTTTTTTTCCGACTTTGTGTTAAGGCATAAGTCATTTATGATTTTGTGGGATGGAAGTGTTAGTAAAAATTTGGAGTTAAAAGTGGAATTATGGAAATTAATATCTCATGAAATATGGGACCAAGAATGAATTATGGAAGGTTGAACACTTCATGAAAGCTTGGGGCCAAAAGTGAAGATTTGGAGACTTAAAAATTCAAAAAAAAAAAAGAAAATGAAGGAGGTGGCCGGCCACATGGTGATGTGGGCCATGGCCATATGTTGTAAATATTTAAGAGGCTAAGATGATGATAAAAATCATCTTCATCACTTGGCTCCTAGAAACTTCAAGAAAAAGAAAGAGATGGAGAAAAAAGAAGAAGGGGAACGGCTATAAGGGGCTGGCCGAACCAGCCCCATATGGTTGCTTATGAAAATTGTGTCTTTCAAGCTTTCATACTAATTGGAAGGTCCTTTATCTTGTGGAGTAGTTGTTGGAAGGAGATAACCATTTGTGTTGCAAGAAGCAAGCTTAGCCGAATGGAGAAGGCAAGTAGAAAAGGTAAGATTCAATTCTCTTTTACATGTTTTATGGATGCTTTGGACATGTTATGATGCATGGAAATGGATGAAAATCATGGAAGGTTGTATATTGTGAGGGTGGCCGTGAGTGTGTAGTGATGTAGGAGGGTGAATTAATTGTGTTTAGCATGTTTTTGTGTTGTTGTAACGTGTAGAAAATGAATAAAATTCATGAAGTTGTGCATGATGATAAGTTGGCCGTATGGTGGCTGTTTTATGTGGAGGAGAAGGACAAATTTTATTTAGTATAATTTGATTGTTGGATTATGAATTCTATGACGTAAAATGAAGGTTCAATGATTTATGTTGAAGTTGTAGTGTTGCGGGCTGTTTTGGAAGATTTGTGTGGTTTTAATATAGTTCTTGAAATTATGGAAAATGAAGTTGTTAGCATATGTGATTGTTGATAGAGTTTGTGAATTTGAAAGAAAGAATTAAGTTGTTATTGTTCTTGTTAAGTTGGAAGGTTTCGGGGAAGATTGGATGTTGGTTGAACATCTTGAATTGCTTATCGATATTGTTATTATGATTGTTGGCATTGTTGTTGATAGATTGGCCGGGTTGAATTCCCGGATTGTTATTGATTGAAATTGGCTATATTGAATGTTGAGGATGGTATATTTACAAAGGAAGTCTTGCACGAAATTTCGGTAGCCAAGTGTTTCCTTAAGATTCTAACTCTAAGAATCTAACAAGAGTTTTGGTAAACATGACCAATTTGCAGATTTTGACGAGATTGCGACGTGAATTCGGAATAGCTAAAAGAGAGCGAGAAAAGAGGTATGTAAGGTTTTCCCCTTCCTTTCTTGGCATGTCTTAGACGTATAGGCTTGATTTCGCGCCTCGGGGACTTTCCTAACTCTAGAAATCCGCGATTGAAAATAGTTACTATTCATTCAAGAAGATTGAACCAAAAGTGCACGATTATTGTGAAAGAAATGTCTACATATCCTAGAATTTGCAAGGATGAGACCCGATTACCCTAAGATCTTCATAAGTAACGTCATGACACGTATTATATGTAAGATGTGTACGCCACCTCATTTGACTCGAGGTGGGCCCACTATTCCCGGATTCCCTCTTATTGTTTCATTAAGTTTATTTCCGTACTATAGTCAATGAAGGTTTTTGATCATTATTCTACTTTAAAACAATAACTATTTTAATTAAAATGACCCCAAAGCGTGATTTTCTTCCTAGTTTACGCGTTTTCCAAAATATTGTTTTCTTGAAATAAGTTTTACGATATTAACTTAATGACTAGAATGACGACTATGATTCTACGACAATAATGATTGAGAATCGGAGCGCTATCGCGTTTTAGATATACATGGAATATAATAGTAGAAATATTTTAGCTCTATATAAATATATATATATATAAGTGTGTATGTGACAAGAAGAATCGGATGGCTATAAGACGCCGAATATTTATATCTATGACACTACATAACATGATATATATTATATATGAATAGGGAAAAGGGCGATGGGAGCGTTATATACGCATATGGGTTGATCGATTGCATTACTTGACTTGATATCGTCCGGACGCGGGATGCCGGACGCGGGATGTGCATATTTATGGTTAAATGGATCGGAGCTACGTGGGCGGCAATATAATATATTCTATCTTTATGTATATATGTATATATATATATATATGAGTAAGGAGAGCTAAGAAAGCACGGCATACGAAAGGGCACTTATACGTACAAAAGTTATGTTTCTATCCCGGGACATGCGTTGTAATTCCTTTATGTCGTTATACTTGATTTATGTTTTTCGCATATTACTATCCATGCCTTACATACTCGGTACACTATTCGCATCGACCCCCTCTTCTTCGGGGGGCTGCGTTCATGCCGCGCGGTACCCGAGTGAGTCGAAGACATTAGCAGAAGGTGTTCTAGCAGGATTGGCGAGCTCCATTCTCTCCGGAGTGCTGCCGAGTCAGGGTATACGTGGGTTATGGTATCTGGCTATGTTAGAGACTTTGCAGACAGAGTCGTGTATATAAGGTGTCCGTTGTGAGCGGCTCTATAAGCCGTTGTATCGTTATATATGATATTACCGATTTTGTACGGTCGCAAGTTATGTTGATTTGAAAGATGTATTGTATGTTGTTTTTAAAAAAAAAATTCATTACGCATTTATGGCCGGTTAGGGGCCCATTATGACTACGAGTACTATGATAGTCGAGAGGTTCGCTCGGCCCTAGGTAAGGGTCGGGTGCCCATCACACCCTATCGGGAATTGGGGTGTGACAAAGTGGTATCAAAGCAGGTCGGTCCAAGGGTTGTCTGCAAAGTCGTGTCCGGTAGAGTCCTGTTTATGGTGTGAAGCGCGCCACATTTATAAATAGGAGGCTACGGGGCATCTAGGATGGTTACTCTTCTTTGGTATCTTAGATCGTGCTGTAGAGCCAAGCTATAGGAAATGAGATCCTTTGTACTAATCTTTGATTTCGGCAGAGAAATGACATTGACAGGCGGAAGCGACCAGCGGGATGGAAGGTTACAAAGCACGCAGGTAAGCAAGAAAATGTGATATGTGTAGTCGTGCTGAGCATATGAGGTAGGTCTAATATCTTCGGACCTTTGTGAATATTGAGAGCCCTGTGTGGCTATGATACGATATGAAATATGATATGATGTGTATATATGATGATGGCCCTGTGAGGCACTGTTGGTATTTCCTGCGTGCAGGTTTTGGAATAGTAAGAAATACAGAGGAAACTATTTGAAATTTTCGAAATAATATAAGGATGAGATACGAGTTGGAAAATATATTGCAAACTTCGGGACAATAGTAGTGATGAAAGTTGACTGAGCGGTAAAGTACGGCGCCCCAGGAATAAGTTAGCTGTGGAATGAGTAGTGAAACAGTCAATAAGACGGCGGTGGAAATATGGTAGTAAGGAAATTTGGAAGGACTTGTGCTACCAGGAGATGATTTAGAAAGGACTGGCAGGTCCGGGATAAAGTGATATGGTCAAGATAAGCGTACGAGGAAAAAGAATCGTGACGAATAGGGATGTATCGATCAGATAGCGGGTAAAATGTCTTTGTGGGGACGTTTTGAAATGGTAAGGCTCCGACGTACTCTAGAATATGTAACAAAGGGTGTACGGTGAGGCGGACGCGATTATATCGGCATTAACGCACCCGATTTCATCAAAGTCTCAAGGTTAAGCGTCTTTGAAGTGAGAGAAATTTCGGGATGGGTGACCCCCTGGGAAGTTTTCTGAAAATCCTACGAATTCGGACGTAAGGAGTAAGTAAGAAATTGGAGTAATCTAAGAGAGATTAGAGTATGTGGAGCGACCGAAACCTAAAAGAGGTAGGCATGAATGGATAATAGTATAAGCATACCCCTAATAGGGGGAAGCGGGAGAGAGAGATGAAACAATGAGATAGAAACAAACGTTATGATGGATATGGATGCTTGGGCTAAAATGAAACCCCCCCTTTGAAAATGGAAACGAGTTAGTAAGATCGGAAAACCGGTAACAAGGAAGATAAGATTTCTGAGAGGATGGTATTGGATAACTCAAGTGTGAAAGATAGTGCGGAGGAAGCGGTTAAGAGATAGTATGAAGGATTATAGCTGAAAAAAAAAAAAAAAAAAAAAAAAAAAAGGGAGCTCCCCCGAGGTGCTTACGAGACCCCGAGGTGCTTACGAGACGACTAAGCCGAACATTCGAGGACGAATGTTCTAAAGGGGGAAGAATGTTATATCTCGCATTTTGTACGTCGGAATATTCTAAGTGGTTGCGACGAGTTAAGAACAAGGTTGTTTTTTTTTCCGACTTTGTGTTAAGGCATAAGTCATTTATGATTTTGTGGGATGGAAGTGTTAGTAAAAATTGGGAGTTAAAGGTGGAATTATGGAAATTAATATCTCATGAAATATGGGACCAAGAATGAATTGTGGAAGGTTGAACACTTCATGAAAGCTTGGGGCCAAAAGTGAAGATTTGGAGACTTAGAAAAAAAAAAGAAAATGAAGGGAGGTGGCCGGCCACATGGTGATGTGGGCCATGGCCATATGTTGTAAATATTTAAGAGGCTAAGATGATGATAAAAATCATCTTCATCACTTGGCTCCTAGAAACTTCAAGAAAAAGAAAGAGATGGAGAAAAAAGGAAGAAGAGGAACGGCTATAAGGGGTGGCGAACCAGCCCCATATGGTTGCTTATGAAAATTGTGTCTTTCAAGCTTTCATACTAATTGGAAGGTCCTTTATCTTGTGGAGTAGTTGTTGGAAGGAGATAACCATTTGTGTTGCAAGAAGCAAGCTTAGCCGAATGGAGAAGGCAAGTAGAAAAGGTAAGATTCAATTCTCTTTTACATGTTTTATGGATGCTTTGGACATGTTATGATGCATGGAAATGGATGAAAATCATGGAAGGTTGTATATTGTGAGGGTGGCCGTGAGTGTGTAGTGATGTAGGAGGGGTGAATTAATTGTGTTTAGCATGTTTTTGTGTTGTTGTAACGTGTAGAAAATGAATAAAATTCATGAAGTTGTGCATGATGATAAGTTGGCCGTATGGTGGCTGTTTTATGTGGAGGAGAAGGACAAATTTTATTTAGTATAATTTGATTGTTGGATTATGAATTCTATGACGTAAAATGAAGGTTCAATGATTTATGTTGAAGTTGTAGTGTTGCGGGCTGTTTTGGAAGATTTGTGTGGTTTTAATATAGTTCTTGAAATTATGGAAAATGAAGTTGTTAGCATATGTGATTGTTGATAGAGTTTGTGAATTTGAAAGAAAGAATTAAGTTGTTATTGTTCTTGTTAAGTTGGAAGGTTTCGGGGGAAGATTGGATGTTGGTTGAACATCTTGAATTGCTTATCGATATTGTTATTATGATTGTTGGCATTGTTGTTGATAGATTGGCCGGGTTGAATTCCCGGATTGTTATTGATTGAGATTGGCTATATTGAATGTTGAGGATGGTATATTTACAAAGGAAGTGCTGCCGAAATTTCGGTAGCCAAGTGTTTCCTTAAGATTCTAACTCTAAGAATCCTAACAAGAGTTTTGGTAAACATGACCAATTTGCAGATTTTGACGAGATTGTGACGTGAATTCGGAATAGCTAAAGAGGCAGAAAGAGGTATGTAAGGTTTCCCCTTCCTTTCTTGGCATGTCTTAGACGTATAGGCTTGATTTCGCGCCTCGGGGACTTTCCTAACCCTAGAAATCCGCAATTGAAAATAGTTACTATTCATTCAGTAAGATTGAACCAAAAGTGCCTGAATTGTGAAAGAAATGTCTACATATCCTAGAAGTTGTAAGGATGAGACCCGATTACCCCAAGATCTTCATAAGTAACGTCATGACACGTATTATATGTAAGATGTGTACGCCACCTCATTTGACTCGAGGTGGGCCCACTATTCCCGGATTCCCTCTTATTGTTTCATTAAGTTTATTTCCGTACTATAGTCAATGAAGGTTTTTGATCATTATTCCGACTACAAAACAATAACTATTTTAATTAAACCCATGACCCCAAAGCGTGATTTTCTTCCTAAAAGTTTACAAATGTTTTCCAAAATATTCGTTTTTCTTCAAAACTAAGTTTTACGATATTGAAAGTCTTAATGACTAGAATGACGACTATGATTCTACGACAATAATGATACGAGAATAAGCTATATAGGCGATAGATATACATGGAATATAATAGTAGAACCCGGAAGCGCTATAGACGGCAATATATATATGATATAAGTGTGTGCATATACAAGAAGAATCAGGGCGCTATAGACGCCGATATTTATACTTGAAGCATGCATATATATTTACGGGGAAAATAGGGATAAGGGCAGAGCGTTATGTACGCATATCCACCTGATCAGTTGGCATTACTTGACTTGATATCGTCCCGGACGCGGGATGCCCGGACGCGGGATGTGCATATTTATGGTTAAATGGATCGGCTGCCGACGCCTCGGCAATATAATATATTCTATCTTTATGTATATATGTATATATATATATATATTCGAGTAAGGAGAGCTAAGAAAGCACGGCATCTGCCCAAGGGCGATGTTATATCCCGCATTTTGAACGTCGGAATATTTTAAGACAATCGCGGGAAGTTGAGGATAAGATTATTTTTCGACATTGTTTTAAGATGTAAGTCGTTTATGAATTGTATTGGAATGGAGCGTTAAGGATAATTTCGGAATAAGGAAGAATTGGAGGCCAAAAGTTGGAGAACAATTTCATGAAATGTACACAGTGTATATTATATAATTGTAAGTTGAGTATGTGTGTGTATGGGCAAGGGATGACTAGGCCCAATTTAATTATGGACCAAGCCCAATGAATTAGTCATCTTTGATGACTTGGAGAATCGAAAACTTGGAAGAAAAGAAAGGAAAAATCTAGAAAAATTTGGAAAGAAAATTTGGAGCATGGCCGGCCATAAGGGGCACATGACCAGCCATGTGCTCCATATTTATATATATATATGAGTATTGGCCTATAAGACATAGACATTCCATACATTTGAGAAAATTCAAGAAGTTTGGAGAAAACAAAAGAGG
>NW_026727540.1:0-32550 GCF_029784015.1 Lycium ferocissimum
CGCTCGGTCACGTCGGTCGAGCAAGGGTGTCGTGTTCGTCCGGAGCCGGGTTCGGGCGTGACATATATAGCAAGGAATCATGCCTTAATGAAAGAAGGGTTAGCCTTATATACCGCTTTGTCTTCTTAACTACTTAACGTTCACTGTCGAAGCTTGGACAATCTACATTTAGAAGGATTCATACGATAGTTATGAATCAAGTAATTCATAATCTAATAAAAATTGGGCAGCATTTCCCCTATCTCGTCAACTTCCATCATATTACAAAACAATTCCTAAACATCCATAATAATATCCACAATATCATAATCAAGTAATCACATTCCATTAAGTCTTCAAAATTCATCCTCATGTTCAACTTATACTATGACTTCATCCACCTTAGCGCGTTTTTCATACAATGCTTCCTGTGGCTATTACTACCTTCTATAACAAGATTATACCCATATCATATAAGAATGACTCGAAGGAACTTACTCTCAAAAACATCATAAAAGCTACATTTTGATCTCATTTTCTCTTTTTTCTCCTACCCAACTTGTTCAACAACCAAACATTCTTGATAACATCAAATAAGCATGAAAAATAACCTTTTATCTCATAAGAATGGACTTTAGGGCAATGTATCAACTTGTGAGAAAACCCTAGCTTCAATGCCCATGAATTTCTTGTTGCCTACTAACCCTATGAGACTTCTGACACATGGATACCTTGATTCTTGCCTCTTGATCTTTGTTTTCACTTGGTTTTGAGTGGAATATGTTGGAGAAGGGTTTGGAGCTCTCGGGGCGGGTGAAATGTGAGGGCGAAATAAAAGAACAAGGGTCATCTATTTATACAAAAATTAAAAAGCTGCCCGATGGACTTATACGGTCCGTATAAGTGGACCGTATAACACCACCATGAAAATACCCCTTTCTGTAAGGGTCATATTATATGGACCCCCCTTATACGGACCGTATAAGTGGTCGTATAACTCACAGTTATCCGAAACTTTCTCTCGTTGATTCATTTGACTTCCAATCATCCTGGAACCTTCTTGGCACTTACATAACACTTCATTAACCATACAATGGGCCCTATGGCAGCCCCTCAAGACATTACCAAATTAATATTAGCTCAATTACAGCGAAAACCTTTCCGAACACGACTTACATTTCACTTCTTTCAACAAACTAAATTTCGCATATTCATACAAATTTGAAAATTTATGGTGCGCACTTTAAGCTATCTAATACTTCCCTTAATCTTATAAGGTTTTCATAATCACCTTAGCTCACGTTAGTCCATTCACAAGACAACAAATCCGGAATTTTCGAGGTGTGAGAATAGTCAATCTTTTCAATTATCAAGTTTAAACATCCCTTATGGGGTAATTCAAGTTCGAATACCACAGCTTTATTTCTCAAATATCAATCATCATTTAGATAGGAAAACAATCATGAATATGTATATATAATATAGTACAAACAAGGTTTAATGTGGGCTTGTCCCTCACGCACACAAACCACAACCAAAGAGTTCGAAAGAGTATGTTAAAAAAGAGACATACCTCTTATCCCGTTGTAAGCTAGCAACCGGATTCTTCCAAGTTCAACAATCACACTATAATGGTTTTTAAATGACAAAGTTTAGAACTTTAACGAACTCTAGGGGTTTCTACCCTTATTCTAAACCCCAATTATATCACATTCACACCTAACTCGGATTTACGGGATGTTACACCTTTTGAGCGGGGTGGTTTCCACATAAATATCATGTGTCCTTTATGTACCTGCAATTTATTATTCCGCAAAGACGCTAGCATAGAATAGGTATAGTAACTTGTGCCATCCTTAGTCAAAAATTAGTTACGCATAGGATAGGAAGTAGGTCATGCAAACTAACAGAGTTGATCAAGATGGATTTCATATCGGGTTTGCCTCTTTCATACCACAAGTTGGACTCTATATGGGTGATTGTTTATAGGCTGACCAAGTCAGCTCATTTTTTGCTGGTCAAGACCACTTACACTACTGAGGATTAGACGAAGTTTTATATCAAGGAGATAGTGCGCCTCCATGAGGTTTCAGTATCTATCATATCGGATAGAGGCACTCAATTTACAACAAATTTTTAGAGGTCCTTTTAGAAGGGTTTGGGGACTCAAGTGAATATTACTGTGCCCTTCCATCCTCCGACAGATGGTCAAGCAGAGCATACGATTAAGATCCTGGAAGATATATTGCGAGCATGCGTGCTAGATTTCAAGGGAAGTTGGGATGATCAATTTCCTCTTATCGAGTTCGCATACAACAATAACTATCATGCTTGCAGCAGGATGACACCTTATGAGGCTCTATAAGGGCAAAATTTTAGATATCCTATCGGGTGGTTTGAAGTGGGCAGTCAGAGTTGCTTGGGCCCGATCTAGTTTACCAAGTCGTAGAGAAGGTGAAACTTATTCAGGAGCAGTTGTTGGCAGCTTAGAGCCCTCAAAATTCATATTCAGACGTATGGAGACAACATCTAGAATTCCTAGTTAGTGATTGGATCTTCCTAAAGATTTCTCCTATGAAGGGCGAGATGATATTCAGCAAGAAAGGAAAGCTCAGCTCGAGGTACGTCGGACCATATCAAATTGTTTGAAGAATAGGCTAAGTGGCCTATGAGCTAGAATTTCCTCCAAACCTAGAGTCAATTCACTCGATCTTCCATGTATCGATGCTATAAAAATTTATTGGAGATCCTACTCAGATATTCCCAGTGGATGATGTACATATTACAAAATACTTGTCATACGAAGAGGTTTTGATTTCGATTTTAGATCGGCAAGCCCGTAGGCTGAGAATGAAGGATATGGCTTTCGTGAAAGTGTTGTGGAGGAACAATAACATCAGAGAGATGATGTGGGAAGCTGAGGAGAAAAATGGAATCTAAGTATCCCCATTTATTTTAGACTGAAGTTTCTTGACGACTAAGACCCTTTTGTACATTTTCATTGTCATGCCATGTTGGTTTTAAACTATCTTCTATTTGGTAGTTATATAACATCCAAGATGAAGTAGTATAAGAATGATCAGAGCAGGACTTGTCTTACAAGGTAAATGATGGATTATAATGTTTCTTTCAATATGTGATAACCGTGTGAACTCCAATGTGTATACGTGATATTTGTATAGCCTTATGAGGCACATAAGTTGAGTTTTGATTCTTTGCAGGTGTTGGGTAGCACTCAATTATAGAGGAGACTCCGTCAAAATTTTCGTAGATTCCTTAAGGGATAATCCCCCTATGCACCTCTACATTCGAAATGTTCTTGCACATTGGGGGGGGGGGAAGGGAGAGGGGGGAAGGAGGATGTTACATCCTGCGCTTTTGTGGATTGAGTGGCGTCATAAGTTATGTCATCATAAGATCACAGAACAATGTCATTTCTAAGATTGTATGTGTTTGGAACTATGGCTAGAGCGTTGGAAGGATTAGAGGTTAAACGAATCAAAGAGAATAAGTTTCGTCGAAGTTCAATATTTTTAGGATGGAGTACGGTCCAAACTATAATACTCCTTATTTTTGGACCATGAATTGGACCATCCAACATGAGCAAATTTACCCGAACCCGCAAGAATAAGGTCATATACAAGTATGCAGATCAAAAGATCGGTGTATAAAAAGGATGAAGTTCGAAAATGAGTTAGGACTTAAAAGTGTGATGACGGTGGTTGAAAATAATAGTTTTGTCTATGCCAAAAGAGTCAACGGACTGGTGCTATATCACATGCCATGATGATAAGTATACGAAGTGTGTTAAAAGTTGTTAGTATTTAAGTGAATTGGGATCAAGAGTGAATTATGTAGGTGATTAGTCGAATGGGGGATTGTAGTGGAAGACAAAAAATTAATTGAGATCATTGGATAACTATTAGATAGACATAGTCCACATAAGTGGGCTGCAAGTACATTAGTTACATGTACGTAGTGTTATGGTGGCAAAACCACTCATGAGTATTACAAAAATGTTTGGCCGATAAAGTGACACGTGTGAAGCAAAAGATCCTTTAAGTTCTTATTTCACTTTCTTTGGTATTTCACATAAGAGAATGGAGGGAGCAACATAATTTTCCATTGTGTGCAACAATGTTTGCTCTTTTTTTAAGAAGTTAAATTACATTTCTTCTCAACAACAAAAGACACTAAGTTCTACGATTGAGGCAAATGTGAAGAACGACATAGAAGTTATACCCACATCGGTTTCCTCCAGATGATAGCAAATCAGAGATTTATTCGAAGTGAAGGTAGAAGAAGTGTAGCTCTTGGAATATAAGATAAGGATTATTCCCCTCTCCATGTGTATAAGCTTATATGAGCTTTAGTTACGTTGTTTTGGTATGAACTTATGGGACGGTGATTGAAAGTCGTAAACCCAATTGTTGGAGTTGTTGTGTTGCGTTTTGGCGTAGTTCTTATAATGTTGAAGTTTTGGAGATGTGTATGGTTGTGTTTATATATATATGTTCTTGGTATTGTTGTGAGCTTAAAGGGATGAAGGGCGGAAAGAAACTCCGTTTAGTTAATGTATAGCGAGCTTGCCGCTCGTTGTGTTGTGGTTGTGCCTTCCTTGAGTTAATAATTGTGTCATCATCATTTGTTTTAGATTAAGGTGTAGAGGAGGTTGTTTCCAACACCATGAGTAGATTTTCGGCATAAGGGTATGTTAAGGCTATCCTTTCTTTCTTTCGGCATGAATCCGATAGAACCAAATGTTAACGAACGTCCCCCCATAATGACTCTATTCTTGACAATTATAAGAGTTCATGTTATTCATTCTATTGAAATGTTAATTTAATCATGTTCATTATTGTTCTTGATATCTTATCATGTGCATCCATGTTCTTGAGTTCTTGTTAAGGCTTACGATGACTAGTAGCTACATAGTGTTATTCAGAGGTTTACCGACCTTACATCACTTCGATAAGCTTAGGATGTCCTCCTAATGTTCCTCCTACATTATTATATATATATATATATATATATATATATATATATATATATATATATATATATATATATATATATATATATATGTGTGTGTGTGTGTGTGTGTGTGTGTGTGTGTGTGTGTGTGTGATATTACGCCCATAGAGGCCGGTACATTATGTATGTACATGATATTACGCTAACGGAGGCTAGTGCGCTATATATGTATTTACCGTTGATTAGTTGGGTATGATATGATGATGATGATTATGCCCACAAAGGCTAGTACATTATGATATTAAGCCCACAGAGGTTGGTACAATATGATATTATGCCAACAGAAGATGGTACGTTACATATGTACGTAAGTATATGTACGTATATCCTGCGCGCCCAGTGGCATTCAGGGTTTTAGGTTAATTCTTTCCTTTATCTATTTACATTGTTGTTTCATATCTGCTCTTACTAGCCTTATATACTCGGTACATTCATTCATACTGAGGTCCTTGCTGGGGCGCTGCATTTTATGCCTGCAAGTTCAGGTAGACAGATCGACAATCCTCCTCAGTATGTTGCCAACTCAACGGCTTCTTCGCATGCTCTATTCTTCCTGGAGTGCTACATCAAGTCAATATTCCTTCGTATACGTATATTTTGGGTATGGGGGGGCTCCGCCGACCATATGACGGTTATGTTACTCTTAGAGAAGCGTAGACATGTGTCTTGTGTACAGTAGTGTTGTATGGCCTTGTCGGCCCATGTTTTGATGTACAGTGTTCCATGAAGGCCTCGTCAGCACCTCTCTCTATATCTCTCTCTCTCTCTCTCTCTCTCTCATATATATATATATATATATATATATATATATATATATCTTGTGAGTTGTGTATTGTTGATGAGCCCTTCCTATCATACAAATGTCATGCGGCGGCCTTGTCAACCTGTGTTGTGGTTTAGTTTGGATTCACAGGTAGACGCTGGCGCTTGACAAGTAAGACCTAGGTGCCAGTCTCGCCTCTCCGATTTGGGCGTGACACACAGCTCCACAGACGCATACAAATTCTAGTATACTTCTAAACGTAGGCTCTGATACCAAGCTTGTCACGGCCAAATCCGGCCTTGGCGCAACATGCATCCGATGCTGAGGAGCTACACCCGATGCACCTTATAAATTACATATACAACGAACTATCTCGATTTCATATTTAACAACATTTTTAAAATATACTAGTATGAAGACAATTATAAGTGGAAAGTCAAAATCAATATAAATAATTATAAGACGAAGCATCCGCAAAGCATGGCAAAACTCCCAACAAGCCATATTGTGATTTCACCAACTACCCACAATACTAATATTTATCTATGGAGCTTCTAAAAGGAATAAGAAAAATCTAATTTCGGTGCGCAGCCCAGAACTGAAAGCAATAAAACTAAAAATAGAAGGTCCCATGAAAAAGCATGTGGGCTCACCAATAAACTAGGAAAGCAGCAAGTCCGCCTACACCGTACGATCGTCATGAACCTGCTCTTCTTTGTTACCTCACATACCATCAAAATAAAAAATGGTATGCTTGCGTACTGATTAATCAGTGAGTGTTTACGGGAAAAATGTTATATAACAAGATATACAAGTCATAAGTATAATTGAAAACAATGGTAAGAAGCAGTTCAAAACGAATAATAGCTTATCATGAAATCCAGTATATATCAATGATGAAGAAGTACTCACTTTGAATCATTAAGTCATTTCTCAATACCTTAAGTTCTTTCACTTGAATTAAAGTTCATCACGTGCCAACTCATGGGCAACAACAATCATGCCAATATAGGCCCAAATCAATAGTAACAAAGGGATGACCACTTTAGGTTCCCTAAACAGCATAGAAGCACCACATCGGGCTACAGACCCACAATAGCTACCATTTCTCCCGAATAGGTAGGCAAAGAACACACCGGGACTACCAACCCTCAATGACCACTATTCCTCCCGGATCACTAGGAAAACCCCACTAGGATCCATAGTGGTTATCCTTCCTCCCGAGTAGCTAGGCCACACATAAACAATAGAAATAATGGCATATTAGTCGAATCACAACTCATGGATGGCATGGAAGCCGAGTAGTTCATTGGGGATTATCTTTATCATCCCGTTAATAGGGGTATGTCAAGTCCTTAATCAATTTAGAATCCATGTTCAAATAATTAACCAATCCCAATTCAATGAAACCCGTTAGTAAGGCGAAACATATTAATTATCACAGGTTTTGAAAACACGTTTAAACCATCCCTTATAGGGGCAAAGAATATTCTACGATTGAGGCTTTATAATTCAATTCGATCATCCCTTGATGGGGGATATCACGATCATGTATAGATAATATAATACACATAAGGCTCAATGCGGGCTTGTCCCTCACGCTCACTAAACCTTGCCAAAGAAACCATTTTTAAGGTTGAAATGTATGTTCCAAAAGAGACATATCTCCAATCCCGCCAACAAAGCTCTCTAATGGAATTTTTGAGGTTCAACAATCACTCTGCACAAGTAATACGATAAGATTAAAAGTTTAATCTAATTCTACCCATCTCCCCCTTTTTGAAAAAACTAGGATTTTTAAGCCGACATTCCCGTTCTTGATATCTCATGAATCACTGATGGTTTCTAACACATTTCAATCGACGAACCCAAAACTAACCCCACAATAATACATGAACCATGGAAACTTGCCTCACGAAGATTTCCTAACAATTCTTTTCTTCAACTGTTCACGAATTGAATGTCACAATATATGGATTGGATGATGATTCTAGAGCTAACCCTTTTTAAATTGATGTAATAATGAATGGGGTTTGAGTAGGAACTCACCTTGGATTTTTTGGGGAAGTCCTAGGGTGTTTTCTCTATAAAACGATTGTCACGACCCAAATTGTGGAGCCGTGAAGACACTACTTCCCCTGAGTTAGTAAGCAATCCATAACCCAATTTAAAGCAAAAAAAGAAAGGAATAATGCGGAATAAACATACATGTCAATTTTATGTCTTAAATATCCTTAATAGCATAAATATGGAAATAAAAATACAACCATCCCTGAATCTGGTGTCACTAGTACAAGAATGGAATAAAATGGAGTTCAAGTCTGGGAATACATCCTGACAATACATAAACTTTCAGGAAATAAAAGACAGAAAGTAAAGATAACTGAAGAAGATTTAGTGCCATGGATCAAACTAGTGGCTCACCCCAAATCGTCTAGATGTTCTCCTCAACGGTTGGCAGCGTCCCGAGATCCACTCGTACTAGAAATAGAATCTCTACAAAAAAAGGGTGCAACAAGTGCAGCGTGAGTACGGGAAACAACCTGTACTTAGCAATATCATTGACCACCCTAACAAATACGGAGAAGAGGGTTGGCCTACGATTACTACTTTTACACTTAACTGCTACTAGTTCACAAAAATAATATTCATAATAATCTAAAAAATATCTGGTTATAAGCTAGGAGAAAGCTTCTTATCCACAAGTTCAACAAGTTTCCAAGTAAGCATTTAAGGTAAGTCAGGCAACAACTCAAGCAAATCCCAACCAAGTAACCAATGAGATAATATGATATACAATGATATGAAATGCAATGCAAGGTCTTTTCCATCTCCTGGTACATAGACGTTTGAACATTAATGAATCGTGACCTATGGGGGACTCACAAGGTCCATATAAAAACCTGAAATTATCTCCCTTCGGGTTTCCTAGCCCTTAGTGATAAGATTCAACCTAAGGAAACTCTAAGAATTCAAAAACAACAAAAAAAGGAAAATAAAAGGAACTTGGACAATTGGAAAAGAAGAGATAGAAGGATAGATACTAGACCCAAAGGATAGTAAATCTATGGGCAAAATTGGGTATATCAAACCCAATCCCTCCCAATCGATTCAACCCTAAGAACCTAAGTAATTTGAATTCAAGAAAAAGGACTCAAATGAATTCCACAAATGAGCAACCTAATATGAATTCAATGGACTTGCAATTCAATGCACAACTAAGAAATTACACTTAGTCTATCAACCAAACAAACTATCTAATAACCAAATCTCTCAAAACATAAATTCTCACAATATCCAAGCTAAGCTTCCAAATGGATGAAAATAAGTATTTATACTAATGCCTATTACACCAAAAGGCCCTAAAGTGGCTCTTTTGCAAAAATACCCACATGGGTCTTCAATTGCATCCAAAGTCTCATATCTTGCAATTATGACCTCCAATTGCCATTCTAACCCATAATTTGCAAGTATGACCTCC
Organism: Lycium ferocissimum; assembly: GCF_029784015.1. Taxonomy (NCBI): domain Eukaryota; kingdom Viridiplantae; phylum Streptophyta; class Magnoliopsida; order Solanales; family Solanaceae; genus Lycium; species Lycium ferocissimum. Next base: position 9,258 of record NW_026727540.1, read on the forward strand.
AATTGCAATCTTAGCCCCATAGTTGCACTTTTAACCATTTTGCGCTTCTAGCCACTTTGCAACTCTTCCAATGCCAACTCCCAAATGTTGTAAATCCAAGTCTTCTCTCCAATCTCCTCCAAGGCATCCTTTTTCATAAACAAGGCTTGCAACTCTTGAAGTTCTCTTGCTTGACTTCGAGTGAAAGGCCTCGTGCTTGTTGGATTCGTATCATCCTCCCCTTCGGGAGAAGATTCGTCCTCGAATCTAAGGGCATACCTACAAGACAAGAGGAAAGATCACTCACATTGAAAACATTATGAACATTATACTCACTTGGTAAGTCGATCTTGTAGGCATTGTCATTGATCTTTTCAAGCACTTTGAATGGTCCATCTCCCCTTGGGCTCAATTTTCCTTTTCGCATTTGCGGGAACCCTTTCTTTTTCGGAAGTGAACCCAAACCCAATCATCGGGTTGGAAGTCCACCTTTCTTCTCCCATGATTTTGTCTCTTGGCTACCTTGGTGTTGGCCTTGTCAATGCTCTCCTTTACCTTGGCATGGATTTTTATCATTTCGCCGCCCTTTGCTTTGCATCTAAACTCACAACAACATCACTTGACAAAGGGGTTAAGGTTAAAGGAATCAAAGGATTAAAGCCATAACATACTTCAAATGGAGTCATGCCAATAGAGGAATGGAGGGACCGATTGTAAGCAAACTCAATCAATGGTAAACGGTCCTCCCAAGAAGTGGGCTTTCCTCTAATCATACTCCTAAGCATACTCCCTAGAGTCCTATTCACTACTTCGGTTTGACCATCCGTTTGAGGATGGCAAGAAGTAGAAAACATGAGCTTGGTGCCAAGTGAACCCCAAACACTCTTCCAAAAGTGACTAAGAAACTTGGAATCCCTATCACTAACAATAGTGCGGGGAACTCCATGTAACTTAAGGACATGATTCACAAACAAGGATGCTACATGAGATGCATCATCACATTTATGGCATGGTATAAAATGAGACATTTTTGAGAACCTATCTACCACAACAAAAATGCTATCATGACCCCTTTTGGTTCTTGGAAGACCCAACACAAAATTCATAGAAATGTCTATCCAAGGACCAATAGGAGTAGGAAGGGGAGTATACATACCTTGGGGTTGAGTTTTGGACTTGGCTTGCTTGCATTCCAAACATTGACCACATAGCTTTTCAACATCATGTCGCATCTTGGGCCAATAGAATTGCTCTCCCAAAATGTCAAGTGTCTTGGCCACTCCAAAATGGCCCATCATTCCACCACTATGTGCTTCCTTGACGAACAACTCTCTCCATGAGCTCATTGGGACACAAACTCTTCCATCCTTGAATAGGAACCCATCAACAAATTGGAACCTATCAACCCTCCTCCCTTGGGTCAACTCCTCACAAATCGCCTTAAAGTCGGGATCTTGAGAATAGAATCCCTTAAGGCTTTCAAATCCCATCATTCTAGAAGTCATAGTGTTTAGCAAGACATACCTTCTAGATAATGCATCCGCTACCACATTTTCCTTCCCCCTTTTGTAATGGATCACATAAGGAAAGCTTCAATCAATTCTATCCATTTCGCATGTCTCTTGTTGAGCTTGGATTGGCCTTTCAAATGTTTCAAGGATTCGTGATCCGATCGTATCACAAACTCCTTATGCCACAAATAATGTTGCCAATGGGTCAAGACCCTCACAAGTGCATACAACTCCTTGTCATAAGTAGAGTAGTTCAAGGACACCCCTTTTAGCTTTTCACTAAAGTAAGCCAATGGCTTGCCTTCTTGCATCAACACTCCACCTATGCCAACCCGGACGCATCACACTCAACTTCAAAAGTTTTCTCAAAATTGGGTAATTGCAATAATGGTGACGAACTCAACATAGATTTCAATTCTTGAAACGCCTTCTCTTGCTCATCTCCCCAAACAAAAGGAACATCTTTATTGATCAATTCGGTTAAGGGTGAGGCAATTGTACTAAACCCCTTTACAAACCTTCTATAGAAACTTGCCAACCCATGGAAACTCCTCACATCGGTTGCATTTTTAGGAGTCGGCCAAGTTCTAATAGACTCCACTTTTTCTTCGTCAACCTCCACACCATTTGCACTCACCACAAAACCCAAGAACACCACTTTATCAACACAAAAAGCACATTTCTTCATGTTAGCAAACAACCTCTCACGCAACAAGACATCAAACACTTGCCTCAAATGGCCTACATGCTCCTCAATTGATTTGCTATACACAAGGATATCATCAAAATAAACAACCACAAACTTGTTGATAAAGTGTTTCAAGACATGGTTCATCAACCTCATAAACGTGCTAGGTGCATTGGTTAGTCCAAATGGCATGACAAGCCACTCATAGAGTCCAAAATTGGTTTTAAAGGCTGTTTTCCACTCATCAATGGGCTCATTCGAATTTGGTGATAGCCACTTCTAAGATCAATCTTCGAAACACACTTGAGCCACAAAGCTCATCCAACATATCATCAAGCCTCGGAATGGGATGGTGATACTTTACCGTGATTTTGTTGACGGCTCTACAATCAATGCACATCCTCCAAGTGCCATCTTTCTTTGGAACAAGAATCACCGAACGGCACATGGGCTAAGACTCTCCTTCACTAGCCCCTTTTTAAGGAGCTCATCCACTTGCCTTTGCAATTCTTTTGTTTCTTCCGGATTGCTCCTATAAGCCGGTTTGTTGGGAATTTGGGAACCCGGTACAAAGTTTGGTGTTCAATACCTCTCAAGGGAGGTAAGCCATCGGGCATTTCCTCCGGAAACAAGGCTTCATATTCCCGCAAAAGAGAAGACACACCACTAGGCAAAGTGCTAGTAGCTTGGTTAGCATTTAGAGAAGATCTTTGTTGACAAGACACACCATGAAGTGTCTCTCGTCAACCCTTTAAACAATTACTTGGTTTGGCCAACAAGCATTTCTTGGAACCATCTTGAGATGTCCCCTCTCCATTTATGACCAACAAAGTCTCCTTCTCACCCTTCTCCTTTTCTTCCCTTTGATACTTCTCCCGAAGCTCCCTCATCACTTGATAATCCTCACTCACTTGGTAAGGGGTTAGTGGGTTAAGAATGTACTTCTTCCCCTTGACCACAAATGAGTACTCGTTAGTTCTCCCACTATGTTGGGCATCAACATCAAATTGCCAAGGTCTTCCAAGCAATAGATGGCAAGCTTGCATGGGTACCACATTACACAAAATCTCATCTTGGTACTTGCCAATGCTAAATTTGATAATGGCTGGCTTGTTGACCCTCATTTCGCCACATTCATTAAACCATTGGAGTTTGTAGGGATTAGTGTGCTTGCGGGTGGGGAATTTCATACTTTCAACTAAAAATTGGCTAACGGCATTCGTACAACTTCCACCATCAATGATTAAAGAGCACACCTTATCCACAATTTTGCATCGTGCATGAAATAAATTCTCCCTTTGGTCGCTCTCTTCCCTAGCTAGAGCCCCCATGGCTCTTCTAGCCACAATAGCATGATTCAAGGCTTCTTCATACCTTATCTCAACCTCTTCATCGGAATCACCCTCACACTCACTTCTTTCTCCCTCTTCTTCATGACCATCCCCGCCCTCATGTTCATCATCGGTTTGATACCCATCCCTCACTATTGTGATAGTCCTCCGGTTGGGACACTCACTCGCAATGTGCCCTCTCCCTTGGCACTTAAAGCATTGGATGGTAGAAGGTCGGTTATAGTTGGTGTTAGAATTGTTACCTCCTTTAGCCTTGTCATCACCTTTGGCTTTGTAATCGAATTTGGCTTGAGGTGCTTGAGTGTTGCTCTTGGGCTTATCCCAAGTGGAAGTTTTCCACTTTTCTTTGTTTTTGATCCAAGTTGAAGATGATTTGCTTTTGTCTTTGTAGGACCTCTCTTCTTTAGATCCGCCTCAACCTTGGATGCATCATGGAATGCCTCTTCAAGACTATTATAGGTTTTGAGCCTCATTGGTTTAGCGATGTCTCGATTCAAATTGGCTACAAACCTTATAATAGTGTACTCTTCATGCTCTTCTATCTTGGACTTCATCCGCAAGTCCTCAAACTCATCAAAGTACGCTTCCACACTTTTCGACCCTTGCTTCAACATGTACAACCTTTTGAGTGCATCTTGGTGGTATGTGGATGGAAGCCACCTAGTCTCCATGAGCTCAATCAAGTCGTTCCAAGTTGGGAGATCATAGATGTGTTGTTGAGCTCTTTGTAACTTCTTGGATTCCCACCAAGTAGAAGCGTATCCCTCAAATTGAGTGAGGGCATACTTTGCCTTTAAGGCCTCGGACACATTGTTCGTGAGGAAGATGCGCTCACTTTGCAATTTCCATTCAAGGAATTCTTCGGGGTTGCTTCCTCCTTGGAACGTAGGAAGGTTCACCTTGATGGTGTTCAAATTCCGCTCATTATCTTGCCATCTTCCTCGGTCCTCATAACCTTGGGCCCTTCCTAAGTCTACATGACCTTGGAATCTAGGGTCATGGCCCGAAACCTCTCAAAACCTCCTCTTCCGCCCCTCCCCCGGTTATTCATCCCTCCACGCCTACCTCCTTACCGGTTATCATCCCACCACCGACCTTGTGGGTAGTCATCATACTCCTCTTCATTCATGGGGTATTGGTAGTGGCGTTGGTATTGGTTTTGGTTAGGAAAGGGATCTTGTGTTTGGGTTTGGGGTGGAGCTTGGGGTGTTTGTTGTAAGGTCACTTGAGGGATTGCCTCGTTTGGATTGTGTTGGTAAACGTGGGGATAGGTTTGTCGATTGGTGTTTTGGAAAGTGGAGTTTTGGGATGGAAGGTTGGTTGTTTGGGGTAGTGGAGCTCTTTGGGTGGAGGTGGTTGTGGTGTTGGGATTGCACAAGGCATGGGCTAGTCCCGGGGTAATGGTTGGGGTAGTGTCTTGTGTTTTATCCCCATCACCTTCATTCCTAGAACGGGGAGTGCCCATTCTACTCGAACCCTCCATTTGAACTTTCTCAATACTCACCATCCGTTCATCCTTAGCCTTCAACTTCCCATTCATTTCTCCTCTCATCTCTTCCATACCCGTTTGCATGCCCGAGATTTGATTCATGATCATAGCCAATGAACTTGCTATGGATGACATATCTACTACGTCTTGCGTTCTATCACCTTGGTTAGACATGATGACCTGCAAAACTAGCAAACAAGATTAGTAATAAAAGCCTCACTTCACTCGTATTGAACTCTCAACCTTACCACACTCCGTGCTCTTTCGAAGTTGTTGATGAATCGCTCGCCCAATCAAATTCACACGTTGCTTATCCTTTGTGGTAGAATGGATTCTTGTTTAGATGAATGACGGACGACTCAAAAGCAAAACGGACGAGAGCCAATAAAGTTTCGACGAAATAAAACGAAGAAGAGCTTGAAAGAAATTAGCACGAAAGAAATGCGGACACAAGAACTAGTAAACACAAGTAGGAGCAACTACTAAATGGTTACTAGTTGAGAGACACAAGAAATTGGAATGCTAAAATCGGAAAATAAATAAAATTTCGGACCCGGATAGGTGATAATTTGAAAACACGACCGTGAAGCCCCAATTGATGTAAGGTATCAATTTGAAATAATGAAAATTTTTAAAATTCTATACTTTTTTTTTTTTTTTTTTTTTTTTTTTTTTTTTTTTTGCTCCCTACCAAAGGATTAGGGACACAAAATCAACAAGCAATCCCAAGAAAATTTTTGGAATTGAAATAAATTAAGATAAGATTTGCACCTTAGAAATACGACCGAGCTTACTTGAAGTTTACGGATTGAACTTGATAAAATACGGTCCGTATTTTTGGTTTACTTGACCGTCCTTCGTGTCCGTATTTAGTGATGCCCAAAACAAATGTACCTTGCACTTTACGACCCACGAGATACGGGCCGTATTGTGGTTTACGGTTCGTCCTTCGTGGCCGTATTTAGTGATCCCAAAAAACGAGTAATGTTCCTTGCCTTTTACGACCTACGAGATACGGCCGTATTGTGATTTACGGTCCGTATTATGCTTTACGGGCCGTATTTAATAAGGTTCCAAATTCCGAGAGCTCCTTATCGCATCGAAGTTTACGACCCCGCATTACGATCCGTAAAGTGATTTACGGGCCGTAATTTGCAATATTCTCAAATTCGATGATTTCGTGTTGAACTCGATTGTCTCGAAATTTGGATCGAATTTCTTGGATCCGATGACGTTTCGGGCCCACTCAACCTAGTAATTCCTTTTTGGGTAGAAAAACAACTTTTCAATTTTTGACTTGGATTTCTTGGATCTAACTTTCCTTTTTATCTTCTTCTTCACCAAGAACAAAGATGAACAACGAAGAACACTTAAAAACCCAATGTTGTCCAAATCAACTCGTTTTCCCCCCAATTTCTAGATATAAGCTCCTTATCACTTAGACAACAAAGCCCAATATGAACCAAAGCTCAATTTCACCAAAATCAACCAAACCCACTTTGAGTTCTTCAAGCTTTGATGAACCTAATGGTGGAAACTTCAATCCTTACCCAAATGGCTTCAAATTTCGTTTCTAGATGTTTTCCACCACAACAAACTCAAATCTAACTTCAAAAACAACAAAATCAAACCACAAAACAATTTTCAAAATTTCTTTTTTTTTTTTGGGATTTTTCGAATTTTTCGAACCTAGGATTAGAAATTGTGGGAACAATCTCTTAGCCTATGCTCTGATACCAAATGATAAGATTCAACCTAAGGAAACTCTAAGAATTCAAAAACAACAAAAAAGGAAAATAAAAGGAACTTGGACAATTGGAAAAGAAGAGATAGAAGGATAGATACTAGACCCAAAGGATAGTAAATCTATGGGCAAAATTGGGTATATCAAACCCAATCCCTCCCAATCGGATTCAACCCTAAGAACCTAAGTAATTTGAATTCAAGAAAAAGGACTCAAATGAATTCCACAAATGAGCAACCTAATATGAATTCAATGGACTTGCAATTCAATGCACAACTAAGAAATTACACTTAGTCTATCAACCAAACAAACTATCTAATAACTAAATCTCTCAAAACATAAATTCTCACAATATCCAAGCTAAGCTTCCAAATGGATGAAAATAAGTATTTATACTAATGCCTATTACACCAAAAGGCCCTAAAGTGGCTCTTTTGCAAAAATACCCACATGGGTCTTCAATTGCATCCAAAGTCTCATATCTTGCAATTATGACCTCCAATTGCCATTCTAACCCATAATTTTCAAGTATGACCTCCAATTGCAATCTTAGCCCCATAGTTGCACTTTTAACCATTTTGCGCTTCTAACCACTTTGCAACTCTTCCAATGCCAACTCCCAAATGTTGTAAATCCGCGAAGTCTTCTCTCCAATCTCCTCCAAGGCATCCTTTTTCATAAACAAGGCTTGCAACTCTTGAAGTTCTCTTGCTTGACTTCGAGTGAAAGGCCTCGTGCTTGTTGGATTCGTATCACTTAGGCTTTCAAATCATCAAACACAGCCCGTAGGCACACAATACCTATCACTTGGCCAATCTGGCTCATGTCACTAGCATAATTCCTTCCGGGACTATTTCCCCTGATACTTTGCACATGTATCCTCAAATGCTCATGAGATCCAATAAACATCATGAATATGGCATGCACTGTAGTAAGAAATCAAACTACACAATAAAGATTCAATCTTTAGCTCTTTTCCACATTTAAAATAAGTATTTAGGAGTGATGAGAACACTTAAGCACAATGAGACAGGTAATAAACATAGAAGCAGTAAATAAGGGACCTCATATCCCAATCACAGACACAAATCAATCTATGCTATCAGCTAATGCCCAAAGCGTGGCATTCAGACCACAATATATAATTAAAATTACACAAATACCCTCATCATGGCACCGGATACAAGTGCTCGTCACCTCACAACTATCAAGACCCCCTTTTGTTACCTTATTATCCCCTCTTATTAGTCCAATTTAAGCAAACCATGATGCTTAAGTTAAGGTTCATAGTTTCAACATGCCTGGAATAGGAGTCCAATAATCACAGAAGAGCCTTTCCCTTCCGTAGAGCCTCCGAATGATCCCAATATTTATAACATGGATTATACGTAAGAATACGAGTCAATCGATACCCATATTCGGGTTTAGAAAGTCTACTCAAAACCCAATTCCAAACCCTGAAGGTCAAAACCATAATTTCGTTGCAAAACCGGGTTCAATAGTGTCAAATTATTATTCTATGAATCATACGAATCCAATTATACCCATAATACTACACTTTAGTTCCAAACCCAAATAGTCACCCAAAGCAGGATTCTGATCCAAAAGGGCAAAATAGTAAATTCAACCCAAAATTAGTTTACCCATCATCTACCGAGTCTATACACCAAAAATCAACTAAATCCAACATCAACTTCATGCTCAAATGAAGAAATTCTTATCTTAAAAGCCTAGGGTTCATAAACCCCCAATTTTCCCACTCCTAAATCATGGTTTCTAACGTGAAAACTCTTAAATATCCATGATATAATCAAATTACGAAGATTAGGAACTTACCAAATAGATAAATCTTGCAAAATCTCCCAAACTCACCTTAGACCGAGCTCCCAAGTCCCAACTATGTGAATGAAATGGCTAAACTCGAATTGGGGAATTTAATAGATCTAACCAGCGATTTCCGCAGGTGCCCTCAAATTATCGCACCTGCACCCCTCGTACCTACTCTCAATATCTCGCACCTGCGAGATTTCATTAAATCCCTCAGGTTCGCAGGTGTAGACCAAACCTCGCAGGCGCGCCCTCGCCCCTGCGGCCTCTTCCTCGCAGGTGCGAGCCTGGCCAAACTCTCATTTCCTCGCACCTGTGGGCCACCAAGTGCAGGTGCGGCCACGCAGGTGCGAGCCCAACCTCATGGGTGCGAGACACCAGGCACAAGAAAAATCATACGAGACCTCCCAGACATAAACCAAATATGCAAACCACTCCTAAAATACACTACGAACTCACTCGCGCCCTCGAAAGTTCCAAAGACGTCATCTTGACTCGGTGTTGACCAAGGTCATCTCCGAATCCGTCTGAACTAGATTTCCAACCAAATGACCTAAATACCTGAGTCCCTTGGGAACCAAACCATCTACTCAACCAAGTCATAATCGACCTTCCGAACCTAATGAATCTACAAAACTTGCAAAAAGACTCATTTACCTATGATGTTGACTTTGGTCATCCAAACACTTATAAACATCCAAAATTCTCATTTTCTCACCCAAATCTCATCTGAATACCTCAAGAATTGCACCACCCATACCCATAAGTCAAAAACACTCTAACGAAGCTAGGCGAAGGGTCAACAAGGTAAAATTAGGTTGTTATAAAGACGGTTTAGAATGAAGTGGAAAAAGTTCTACGAAGTGGGAGATAAATAAAGTTCGAGCAAAGTCGCACCAGTCAAAAATTGATGGTGCGTGGTGCAGTACGGCCCGCGTAGCACGCGATATATTTTCGGCAGTGCAAAAATTTTCCCCATCCTGGAAATTTGGCATGGTGCGACGCGGCCCGAGACGCGCACGCCTTAATTTTTACTGAACCAAAAGATTTTGGTAAATCATTCATAACTTCTTGTACCGATATCAAATTGACCCCCTCTTTAAATTGTTGGAAAGGTACTTCAGAGAGCTACAAGTTTCATGCTTTGCGTTTTCTGATATTCTCAACAGATCCTTGAGTTATACTTATTAGAAGTCAGGCCTAACATAAACTTAATCGATACATTCGATTTCTATGCACATCACTATTCGTCTTGATCTTTGGACAATAATTTCAACCAAGCATACTTCGATAGGACTTCGTATAGCTAAGACATCACATTATAACCCTATTAATGGATTGATATCTAACCCGAATATATGGAGTGTTACAGGAAATGGTGGAGGCGGTCTCATAACTACTTCCTTCTCAACATTGATTACCTCTTTCTCCATATTCACCATATGTCGTGTTGTCAACTCAGGCTCAGGTGCAACCGTAACACCTCGTACCTTTGGGCTAAGGTTTTACTCGTAAGATGAGGACATAATGGAACCAAGATGGGAAGTATGTAAAGTGTTTTGAAACCTATAAAAGATGTAGGAAGAGTCTTAGGTCAAAGTAATGTTGGAAGCTAATCTACGGACCATGTTTTTAAGTGTGTTTGCACAAGGCCTCACTTCAAGATAGTATAACCCCCTTATTAGTTAGGAATAGGGGAAAACTCATTGCATGAAAGTTGTATCCCTTTGAAATACCATTCCAACCATATAAATATCAGGTCAAACGAATCTTTGTATAAAATGATATGATCGTTTTACTGAAAGGTCGTTTAGTAGTCCACTAGGCAGATATGATATTCGCAAAACGCAATATGCCTTCTGCATTTTGAACCAAATTTCAGCACTGAAATTGTCAACATTCTGTTTCAATATGCCTTAGCATTTGCGGCTACAAGTCGCGTCTGGGTTTTTTTTTAAAAGTTGTGTTTTCCCCGAATATTCATTCTATTTTTCATTCCTCCAAGCCCTAGCACGACTTGTCTCTCCTCTCTTAATTCTCCCATATCAAGGTAAGTCCCTTCTATGTATTCCTAATAAATTGTAACACTTATCCATGGATTCTTAACAAGATTTTACACTTCAATCTTAGGGTTTTCTAGAAAAACCTTCTCAAAGGTTCAAGTGAAGGAATTGGAGTTTTTCCTCAAACGTTTTGATATTTCTTGGGATTTTGGAGAGATTAATGGATGGCTATCTCTCTACATGTAGGAACATCATTGTTCTTCCCCACACCTCGTTCAGTCATGACTATTATGAATATGCAGCAGAAGTAGAGGTATGCCCTAGTTTCATGAAAAGCTTCATAGTTTCTATACTTTAAATGATATACCTTCATGGTTAGTTCATGTATGTAATTTTAGAGATATTGACGTCAGCATGTAATCCATGTATGCTCATATTTTTATTTCCATGTGTCTCAGTACGATATCATGAAATATCTAATTTTCATGAATACTCCATGATTCAGTGTCTCATGATAGTAATGCTTAGTATCCATGTTAGAACTACAGTAGGATGACTCTATGACTCCTATAAACACATGTATTTGGGCCCGAGGCCATATTTTATGTTAATGTATTTAGACCCGAGGCCACAACTTATATATATGTATACTAGAGCCTGAGGACACAGATTATGCATACTTATACTTGGACCCGAGGCCAATGTTTCTATATACATAGAATTGGGCCAGAAGCCGCAATTAAAGAACTCTGACGAACAGGTGATTCCTCATATTCAGTAAGGGGTGACTATGATTATGATCCTCATGTTTCAGTTAAATTATCTTTACGTTTCAGTTTTAGTTCAACTTTCAGTATTCAGATATGTCTTATGTGCTGATTGGGCTGCCCATTCCCCCGAGCACTCCACATATATTTATTTTTTCAGTTTTTTTTTTACGTACGAGTACTATTCAAAGGTACTTACATCCCTTTTGCTGGGGGCACTGCATTTCATGATGCAGGTGCAGAGACTCAGGGAGACATGACCTCTTGCTAGGACATTGCTCGTATCAGCTTATTGGTGAGCCCCATTCCATTTAGGGCGTTATCTGTTACATCTCGTATTTTCATACGTTAGGATGTGTCGTAGTAAATTCATATGTGCTTGAAGGGATTGAGGTCATTCACGAGGTTATAGAGTGTTTATGATAGAGTTATTGTAAGACCTCGTAAGCTTGACAATCTTGACACCATTAGCTATTAATTTGATATGGCATATATACTTTCTTTCAAGTAAAAATTTTTAGTAAAGATTTGATAAGTATGATTTCAGGTAGTTACTGTTATTACTACTTTCGGATGTGTTTTAAATTATATCCATGACACGAGGAAGTTTATAAATAAGATTTTATCTATTATAAGAGTAGAAATTATTTTCTCATTAGAAAATTATTTTTTCCCATTTTGAGAATTAATAATACGAAAATTTGTACTCTTGATATTGGGTTGGAAAGATTAGAATTTCATCAAATATGTTTTGTGTAATATTTAAGTGAATTGAGATCAAGATATTCATCGGGATTGATTGAATAATTAAAATGTGGACATGGTCCCTATGTTACGGACAAGGGACAGCAATGCATTTAATTGCATGCATATAAGTGTGCGTGGCTTGATTTGATATTCAGTTAATATGACTAATCACGGGGGTTACACGTGCTTAGGAGGAAAGTTTTCTAAAGTTTCTATTTTGCATTTCCTAATCATTTTTGGCATGAAATGGAGGCTGCAATATGCTTTCCATTTGGAGACTTTCTTCTTTTAGACTTCAACCAAACAAAAAACATACAACAACCTTAGTAGTTATATCCTCATTTTATCTAATCCTTTTAGAATATACATACAATTTTGTTGGTATGCAAAACAACTTCCTTTTTTCTAGTTTTGCTAACCAACGAGTTTCAGCACTTCACTTTGAAAAAAGTTTTTATCTCATCAATTTATCTCATGTTTTCCCAAAGTAAGTTCATCCAAGATCAAATATAGCTTCTTTCCTCCGTCAATTTCATGATTATAAAATCGGTTTCTTCCGGATCCTAGTGAAGTAATCTTGGAATTGAAGTGTTATTGAGTTCTGGAGGTAAGATTCCATTTTATTTCCATGTTTATGAGCTTATCGGATGTTTATACAAATTTTTGGAGGAGGGAAGTCGTGGGAAGGTGTTCCAATATATGTTGAAGTTCATGTTGGGTTTGTAATCTGTTTGGACCATGTTGTTGCTGCGTTATTGAGCTAATTTCCTTGTGTATGGATTGTAGTTAATGTTGTAGTTGTGTTGTGGTTGATATACTTGAGACATTTGAAAAGAGGAAGTGTATAAAGTATCATGTACAAAGTGTACATTGGGCTGTTTTGGGGTATATCCTTGAAAGTTGTTGATTTGAGTTCAAAGAGACTTATATGATGTTGTTGTTGGCTACTGGTTGCATTGTAGTGATAATGGAATAGGGAAAATGTTTCCCGTTCCATTTTAGAATCAATTTATCGTTTTATATATGATATATACTAGTGTCATCTAAGTTCATATATGTATTCCTTTGTTATAGGATTGGCGTATGTCTTATGACTGTTTGTTGTTGGATTATATTGATGACACGAGGTATGTAATGGCTATCCATTATTTCTTGGAATGATTCCGTATATAGTAAGAGCTTAACGAACCTCATAAAAAGAAACCATCCGTTAGAGCTTGTCTTAGAGCCGTATAACCTTCTGAGTGTTATGTTGTGTCTTCCGAGGGATTCCTATCTGCTCCCTAGCTCCTTCGTATTAGAAGAGTTAGAAAGAGACATGCCAGCATCTTCATACATTTTAGTTTATACTTGATAAACAGCATGATATACGTATATTTTCTTTAGCCTGGCCACTTGGTCAGCGAGACATTATTTCCTGGCCTTATGGTCAGCGAGATTTTTCAGTTGCCTTGACACGTTGTTAGTGAGATATATTGTTACGCCTCTCATTTTCGTCACAAGCAGTCTTTGGCTTATGGGTGGTCTATACCCTTAGTATGGGGATCCGTATTTGAGTTTTTGAGAAATTAAGTGCCTTACCCTGCTGCGTGTACCAAAATTTAAGTATACGTTCTTTGCGATTTGATAGGATTTGAAGTGAAACGAATCGAATCGGCGCTGGCCGGAGCGACTCAGGAGAGTCTGCAGAACACAGTAACCATTGACGGACCGTCGACATGTCAACGCACCATCGTAGTGCACTTTCCCTGCTCTACAGCCTCTGAAGCTTCAGGTGGCAGGTCAACGGAGCACGTTTATGAGCCGTCAACACGTCGACAAGCCGTCGACCCGCCGTCGAGCTGCACCACTGGAACTTCCTAGTTCCCTCTATATAAATTTGACCCTCACGTCTATTCTCATTACTTTCCACTTCCAAAATCAGAGAAAGTCCTAGAATATTCCTGTTAATATTTTCCATCATCATAGTGAAGATTTATCAAGATCCGACCCCGTAAACCCGAGCTTGTGAAGGGAAAGTTGCTCCTAGAGTTCTATTGGAATTGTTAAGCTTTGGGATTGGAGTTGAAGTTTGATTCTTGCAACCCTAGACTCCTCAAGGTATGTATATGATTCCTACCTTTGTGTTTAAGTTAATTATCAAGAGTTTTAGTGGTTTTAAGTAAAGAAAATTATAGTTATGGAAGTTGTAAGATGAATAAGGGTAGAGTTGGACTTGAGGGCTATTTGAGGGATGAATTGGAGTAGAATTGAGTATATTTTTATATGTAAGTATTGATATGGTTTTTGTTAGTATTGTTGTTGATATTTAAGTTAAATTGGAAATTGAGGAATTATTGAGTTATGAATGAGATGTTGCCCGAACTACGTTAAGTTCCTTTTTCACATGAATTGGATAGTAAGTGTTATAAAGGGGCTAATTGTGGCCTATGCTATCTTGGTTGTAGACTTACGAGTTCAAGAAGTAAACAGGGGACGATTAGATACGCTTCAAGGTATGTTAAGGCTGTCCCTTTTATTCTTTTGGCATGATCCTTATTATCTGAACGAACAAGTGAGCGAGTGAGTTCCAAAGACTCCACTCTTAGATTGTACAAGATTCATCGTATACTTGATTCCTTATGTTCATGTTCATGACTTCTAGAGATCTTTTGTTATCTAGAGTAATCCGGAGTATATCTTTCATGAGTCTTTCATGCATTATATATATATATATACATACATATATGTACAGCTATTTTCTTACACCGTACCTAAATGGCCGGGGAGCATAACACCGTGCCTATATAGCCGGGCAGTATAACACTGTGCCTACATGGCCGGGCAGCACAACACCGTGCCTATATGGCCGGGCAGCACCACTAGTGGGCGGCGTGAGTTGACTACCGTCCCAGACGCGGGATGTCCGGACTCGAGATGATGATAATGACACCGTACCTATATGGTCGGGTATGCATGCATATCATACACCGCAGAGGTATCTTCAGTCATACAGACGGATTCAAACAGACAGTTTGTTATGAGTTTCAGATTCCTTTTATGATTCATATATATGTGTTACTCTTATGCCTTGCATACTCATACATTATCCGTACTGACTCTCCTATTGCTCGGGGGTTGCGTTCATGCCCGTAGGTACAGGTAGATAGACAGGCGGTCCAGCTCAGTAGGATATTTATCCAGCGGTGGTCAGTGCGCTCCACTTGATCCGGAGCAGCAATTCATTTTGGTATGCTATTTTTGAGATATAGATAGGCATATGGGCATGATCGGGCCCTGTCCCGTCATTTCTACAGCTTTTATTCCAATAGAGGTCTGTAGACAGCTATGTGTAGATGACTTGTGACATAGCCTTGTAGGCTCCTATTCTTTTGTGTACAGTTCATGTGGCAGCCTAGTCGGCCTGCATTGTTGCCTTCAGTATATATATATATATATACATATGCACAGTTCTTGATATTATTCTTCCATGAGTCAGTTTAATCCAGATTGAGTTACTTGTGGGCCCTTATTATGTAGTATTATCCAAGTATAAGTATAAGGGTGTTTGGTCACTAGAGATGTTACACCTCGAAAAAAATTCATGTCGTTGTATGGTAGATAGACTAACGTAGGGTGAGAAGTATATGATGTTTCTACAAGTAAGAAGTAGTACTTAACAGTTCTAATTAAGATTCCAAAGACGTGTGAAGCAAGAGAAGAGAGTTCGTTGAAGAATGTTAGGTATAAGTCATGTTTTGGAAGGGTTTTGCAAAGTACCGAACTAAGGTTGACTTAATGATGTCATGAAGAAGAGTTATAATGCTCCTTAGATTGCTAATGAATTATTAAACAAGTGCTAAGACGGTTCCATAAGGATTGGAGATCAAACGAAATAACGGAAATGATTTCAGGAAAGTAGAGTTATACGACCACTTATACAGTCCGTATAACTTTATACGGTCCGTATAAGGGTCCGTATAACTCAACTGAAAAGATGTTTTCCCTGATGATGAAATACGAACACTTATACGGACCGTATAATGTTATACGGACCGTACAAGGGCCCATATAAGCCCCGACGGGCTGAACTTTTTCCAAGTATATAAATGTGATCCCACTTCTAATTTCTCATTTTCCAACTTCTCCACTTCTCTCTAACTCTCTAGAATATTCCACTCACTCCATTTATAAGAACTCAAGGGAAATCAAAGATTAATATCATCAATTCAAGGAAATCAAGGGCAAGAGAGTTCTCTAGGGTTGTTGGAAGTCAAGAAATTCTTTGGAAGTGGAGCTAGGTTTTTCTCAAAGTGAAGTATGTTCATCAAAAGCCCATACCTACACAATCAAAGGTGAGTTTTATGATCATTTCATGTTATTTAGAATATTGAAGGGTTGAAAGACTTAGATTATAGAAGAAGGTAGAATATGGAACTCAACTGTTAAATAATGGTGTTCTTGAATAATAGTTGACATGAACCGTAATTCTTGAGATGTTACGAGTATAATCTTGTTATAAATAATATTAAGAATATTGGAGAAGCATTATATGAGGATGAATGTGGTTTTGTATTATGGCTATGGTTATGAATAACTTTGAGACGGAATTTTGGAAATTGGATAAAGTCGAACTTGTCAAATTATGGATTATGATATTATGAATGTTGTTACTCATGGTTGGGAGCTGTTATATCATATGGAGGAAGTTGTAGAAACAAAGGAAATGCTGCCCAATTTTCGTTAGCTTTAGGTTAAGCTTAAGTATAGTTCTGATTATCTAATTCTAGCACGGATTCTCTTGAATGTAGAATCGTGAACTTGGAAGGAAGCTTTCGTCGGTAAGTTAGAAAGGTGAAAAGGTATGTGAGGCTAGTCCCTTCTTTTATAAGGCATGATTCCTATGACATGATTCCCTTTATTTTTTCATGACCTTCTTACATTCCGGAAACTATGAGTCTTTGTTTATAAAGAGCTTCTCATGAGATAAAGATAAGATATATGTTATGAATATGATAATGATGGTGATGAGTCTACGCTCAATGATTCTAAAGCTAATGATTCCTTGACGTTATTCATTGTTGTTACATTCACCTTATAATGCTAGTTCCTTCAAGGTGAGGCATGATGAGTATGACGACGCCATAATGGAATCGGGGGTTCTCGACCTTATATCACCCCGATAGAGTTATAGCTTATCCTTGAGTTTTTATGCATGCTTTATGATAAGTATATGATGATGAGATTACACTATGCCTATATGGCCGGGCAGACACCGCTAAGGCGAGCGGCATATACACCATGTCTTGAGGGCATAGGCAGACACCACTACTGGGCGGCATGAGATGTTTACCCCGGGCGCCGGAGGCCTGGACGCGGGCTAATAATGATCACACCGTACCTTTATGGCCGGGCAGCTTTTATATATACATACTTGATATGATGTTATTTACGATGTAAGTCAGCATGCATTATTCTGTCTTAAGTGACATTCAGCTACAGGTTGTTTCCTTATTTGATGTTCTTTTATCTCTCTGATATGTTATTATTGTTCATGCCTAACATACTCAGTACATTGTTCGTCGACGTCCTTTTCTTTTTTGGACGGGTTCATGCCCCAGTAGAGCAAACGGAGATGGCCCCGGATTCTAGGAGCTACTCGACGGATTCGGGTGCACTCCATTATTCCAGAGGTGCCATTTTTGAGATATTATTTTGTGTACATATATTTGGGCACGACGGGGTCCTGTCCCATCCTTATGTCTAGCACTCTAGTAGAGGCTCATAGATACGTATGTGTGGGTAGTAGATGTCCCATGATGACTACATTGTATATTCTTGTATATTGTTTTTGCAGCCGTGAGGGCCCTATATATATATTTATATATTGCTTTGAACAGTATATGTGTTCAGGTGGGGTATGATGATTAGCATAATGAGTAGTGCTTTGTAGTAAGCTCTGGGTACCCATCATGGCCCCCTAGTCGGGTCGTGAGAAAGTGGCATCACAGCAGTTCCGTCCTAGGGTGTGTCTACGAGCCGTGTCCAGCAGAGTATTGTTTATAGGTGTGAAGCGCGCCATACTGGTAAACAAGAGGCTGCGGGGCATTTAGGAAAAATGACCATTCTTCTTCTTATTAGATCGTGCCATAGAGCCATGTTATAAGATTTTCTCCTCCCTAATTGTGCGTTATGATTTCAGTGATGCCGGTAAAGAGAAAAGCACAGCCGCCCAGAAGGGCAAGGCTACTACTGGACGACGAATGGAAAAGGAGCCGCCAACAAATATAGAGGAGGGTGAATCTCATAATGAGGCTCTATCTAATACTGTTATATCCCGTATTTCGTACGTTGGGATAATCCGAGTTAATCACGAAAGTTAAGGATAAGACCATTCCGGGATACGAGGTAGGGACTTTTATTTGCTTTAAGGCATAAGTTGCTATGATTATAATGGTATGGAATATTATGGAAAAATTTGGGATCAAAAGTGAATTACAAAAAAGTGGACAATTCATGAAATTAAAGGGGCCATGTGGCCGGCCATATGAAGTGTGGGCCATGGCCACATGGATGGCTAATATATGTATATAAAAGGATGACTAAGTGGTCATATTTCTCATCTTCATCACTTAGAAATTTCAAGAAACTTGGAGAAAAAAAAAATAGAAGGGCCATTCAGCCATAAGCTTACCGAACAAGGTCCAAGGAAAAATTGATCAAAAATTATTTTCCTCAAGCATTTCAACTCCTTAGAAGGTGAATAACAACATGGAGGGGTTGTTGAAGTAGCAAGAACAAGAATTAGTTCAAGAACAAACTCTAGCTAAGTTGAAGAACCAAGTGAAGAAGGTAAGGTTTAATCTTCATTTTTATATGTTATGCATAGTTTTTGTATGTTGTGAAGTGTGGAAATGAATGAAATTCATGAAAGTGTGGAGTTGATGTTGTGGTCGTATGTATTGTGTTGGAGCCGGGTATATGTAATGTGTGTGGGAGTGGTGAATTGATTCTATTTAGCATGTTGGTTGTTGTAGTGTGTTGAAAGGGATGGAAATCATGAAACTTGTGTGTGGTGTGGTGGCCGAAAATGGGTCATCTTGTATGCCAAGAATGAATTAATTTTATTTAGTGTTTTGATTGTTGTTGTCGTGTGGATTCTATGTTGATAACGGAAGTTTAATGATTCAAATTGAAGTTGAAAGTGTCGTGGGCTGTTTTAGTGGCCAATGTGATCCTTATGTAGTTTTTATACTTATGAAAATAATATTGTTAACGTGTGGATTGTTGGTGTAATTCATGAATTTAGAAGAAGGAAAGGTGTTGTTGTTGCTCTCGGGTTTGGGTTGGTTTCGGGTGAAATGGTATTTTGTTTAGGTTGTTTGAAATATTGTGTGGGTTGTTTAAAGTGTTCTTGAAACTTGTTTGAATGGGTTCGGATTAGTAATTGAACGTATGAGCATTGACGTTGATTTGAATGTGAGTAGTTGGATTGAATATAATGAAATGCTGAAGTATGTAGAAAGAGTTACAAATGTTAGAATGCATTTTGAATTGATTATTGATGTTGTTAATATGGTTGTTGGTGTTGTTGTTGATGATTTTGGCCGAGTTGAATTCTCGGGGTTGTTGAGTTTATAGGGGGAAATGTTTGAATTTCCGTGAGACAAAGTGTAGTTTTCGATTGAATCCTAAGGTATCTATAGCTAATGTTTGGTATATAATGTTGTTGTTATAGATCGTGGGCAGCCCGAGACTTAAGTTTGGACTAGTTTAGGAAGGACGGTATGTAAAGCTTACCCTTCCTTTCTTTTGGCATGTCCTAGTGTAAGTAAGCTATGACACGATCCCCGGGTAACTACTCTATTCTTACGATCCAAGCATGTTTACGATTCGTATTCATCTCTTAATATTGGTATCCTTAATGTGGTAGTAATATGGTCTTTATGTCCTTGATATGATTGGATTTGAAATGTTGTATAAACGGTTTTGTTCTAAAGGGGCTTATGTTTAAAAATGTCCGTAACTTTCATAGACAAGAACCCAGATTGCTTTGATTTGCTCGTAAATGATCCTATAACGTATAATGACTTTAACTTTCATGGGTGGGCCCGGATTGGTTGATGTACATCCGTGGTCCCCGAGACTTTCCTTTGTATAGTCCTAATGACTTGGTTTTGAAAGAACTTAATATGATTTCCGTTTTAACTTTCGAGCGCCGACTACTTACTTATCCGTTGAGTCTGTAATGATGATGTGTGTGCATATGGTTTCTCACTACTCTGCTCGTGCAAGCCTCAATATGTCTTTCACTGAGTCCCGGGCCAGGACACGCATTCGTGCACGCTCCTTTGCATTGTTCACCGAGTCCCTCACTAGAGGGTCGGGACACGCTATATATATATATATGTGATGTTATGATGATGTGATGATATGGGGATGGTGGCCAGGATGGCATATGATGATTCCATTCACCGAGACCCTCACTAGAGGCGGGACACGCTATATGTACATGTATATGATGACTTTACTCACCGAGTCCCTCGCTAGAGGCCGGACACGTTATGTATATGCATATGTATATGATGATTATTTACTCATGTTTATGACATGGACATGCATGATTTGTGTTTCAAAGGTAAGCCTTGTAGGGTTAAGTTCTTCGTACTCTTGTTCCATACCTCACTTGAAGACGGTTCGTTCTTTTGTATTCCATGCTTTACATGCTCGGTACATATTCGTCATGACCCCTTCCTTCGGGGCTACGTTTCATGCCGCAGTGCGGATACACGATTTGGTGATCCACCGGCTTAGGATTCTGTTCGGCGGCCTTGGAGTGCTCCCTCGTTCGGAGCCCATATTTTGCGTACGACTCTTTTGTTGTATATGTGTATGTTTATTCAGGGGTACGGCGGGGCCCTGTCCCGTCATATGATTCCATGTTACTCTTAGAGGTCTGTAGACATATGTGTGGGTGTGGGTAGTCACTGTACAGTTGTGTTTGTGGTTTGAATGTTCCCAGGCTGTATGTACGATATGTATATATATATACGCGATGCCATGCTTTTCTGTATGCTTAAGATCCTGTTATGTTCGCTATGGTATGATTATAGTGGACAGATGTGCACGAGTGCGCAGCTCGGGCGCTAGTCGGGGCCTACGGGGTTGGGTCGTGACAAATACCTCTCACACTCCGCCTATTTTAGAAGAACAAGAGGGGGCTTCAGCTCCTCCACCAGGTGCTTCAGGTCAACAAATGACCGAAGCTATTCAGCTATTGACACAGCTAATTGCCGCTCAGGCATAGCAGCAGAGTATGGGTCCAGTTGACAGGGCGATTAGTGCTAGAGCCCGTGATTTCATAAGTTTAAATCCTCCAGAATTTTTCAAGTCAAAGCCGGATAAAAACCCGCAAGGTTTTATTGATGAGATGCTGAGGACGTTGAGAATCATCCATGCCTCCGATACTGAATCTGTGGAGTTGGCATCTTATAGATTCCGGGGTGTGGCGGTTCTTTGGTATAATAACTGGATATCTTCGAGAAAGGAAAATGCTTTCATCCGCCACTATTTACCACTAGAGGTTCGGAGGGCCCAAGCGGACAGGTTTTTGAATCTAAAGCAACGGAATATGAGTCCTCGGGAGTATAGCCTTCACTTTAATTCATTGGCTAAGTATGCGCCGACTATGGTAGCTGATATGGGAGATAAGGTAAAAATTTTGGAGGGGTTTTGGGGCACCCCTTAAAATTTGTTTAACAATTTCCCGGGGGGAGGGATTTTTCCCCTTTTGGTATGCCGAAACTTAGAAGAGCAAAAAGCCACCCCGGGCGAGCGTGATGTTGATGAGGAAAAAGGAGGGCCCCCACGGGAGCATGAGGGGGAAAGTTTTCCGAATTTCAGCCCCCACGGGCACCCCCGGTTTGGGGGGGAATTTAATCCCCCCTTTTTTCCGGGTTCGGGCGGGTTCGAGAGTCCGGTCCCGGGGGGCGCCCAGCCCAAGACCCCCCTTGCAAACCGGGCGAAGAAATTTTGGCGGGGCAGATTGATTTTGCTATGCCTGGTCAATTTGGGCAATAAGCGAGCCCCCCCCTCGAAGGAGAGTGGGCCCCCGGATCCCCGGGGGTTTTTCCCAAAGGCCCGATGGGGATTTCCCCATATTCCGGGGGGAAAAAGGGAAAAGTCAGTTCTGGCCCCCCCCTATTTATGCTTTAGGGGGACAACAAGATCTTGAGTCCTCCACGGGGTTATAGGTATTCTACCCCAATTTTCTCATGACGTTTCTTGATTGTCCGGGCTACGTTTTTGTATTACTCCTTTTATCTGGGCGTATTTGGAAACCACCAAATTTAAAACCCTTTAGGTTTTACCCCTTGGGGATCCTAATAGCGAAAAGGGATAAATTGTGGCTTTGGGATTTATCCCATCTAAGTTTATTAACTAGAAAGTTAGATTTAGCGATTAGGGGAGGATTGTTTGCCTTTTTTGCTTGTGGGTTGAGAACGAAAAAGTTCGATTTTAATTCCGGAGAACCCCGGTTTGAATGGGAAAAGGGAATAAGGGTTTTCCAAGAGGTAGGTTTATTTCCCACCTTAAGGCAAGAAAGAGATATAAACATATTTATCACCTGTCCAAAAACAAGGCCCAAGCAAAACCAGACTTTTCAATCCATCCCGAGTGAATGAATTTTCGGGTGTATTTCCGATGAATTTCCGTCCCCCTCCAGAAAAAGAGATTGACTTTTCTATTGATTTTTGCGGGCACAAACCAATATCTATTCCTCCTTACCGAAGGGTCCCGATTTAAAAAGGGTAAAGGGGAAACAAGGATTTGCTTGGAAAAATTCTTTGGCCCGCCCAAGTGGGGGGCACCCCCCCGTTTGTGAGAAAAAAGATGGTTCCACGGATGTGTTTGTTATAGGGAAAAAAAGGGACAAAAAAAAATAAATATCCGCTTCCGAATCGATGATCTGTTTTACCAATTTTGGGGGGCCATGGTTTTCCCGTTGATTCGACGGGTATCCCAAAGGGGAATAAAACTCCTGTTTTTTGGGGATATGCCCCCCCAAACTCGACCAAAATCCCTGAAAATTTTTCCAAGTTTTACCAAAGTTCCCCAAACTTCATTCCTTTATTTGTTGTTCTTAAATCCCTTTCCCTAGGTTATTTCATGGGCTTAAACCCCCCCAATCATAATATGGGGAAAAT